>NC_090657.1:188060818-188285818 GCF_040937935.1 Hyperolius riggenbachi | reverse complement strand
CTGTTCTAAAGCATCCTAATTACCCTGATTAATTGGGAGCAGCTGTTTTAATCAATTCAACAGGTGAAAAACAGCAGCTCTCTGCAGTTGGTTTGTGGACTGTTATGGCTAAGACAAAGGAGCTCAGTGAGGACCTGCGGCTGCGCATTGTGGCTGCTCACAAGTCAGGAAAGGTCTACAAGGCCTTTTCTAAATGTTTTCAAGTTCCAGTGGCTACAGTGCAAAGTATTATTAAAATATATTAGCTGTTCCTCACTGTAGAAAATCTCGGAGGACATGGTCGGAAGCCAAAAGAAACACCTGTGTTGGCCAGGAGGATAGTGAGATAGGTGAAAAAGAATCCAAGGATCACCACCAAGGCCATCCTGGTGAATATGGGCTGTGCTGGTGGGAATGTCTCAAGGCAGACAATCCAGCGGACACTGCACACTGCTGGGTTCCATGGATGTAGACCAAAGAGGATGCCACTTCTCCAGATAAGGTACACAAAAGCTCACTTGGCCTTTGCAAATGCTCATCTGGACAAAGAAGTCGTCTTCTGTGTTATGGTCAGATGAAACAAAAATTGAATTGTTTGGTCACAATGATGTTTCCTTATTTGGCGAGAAGCCTTCAACCCAAAGAACACCTTGGTGGTGGGAACCTAATGCTGTGGGGGTGTTTTTCGGCCAATGGACCAAGAAACCTAATCACAGTAAACGGCACCATGAAAAAAGAGCAGTACATGAGGATTCTCAACGACATCAGGCAGTCTGCAGAGAAACTTGGCATTGGGCACCAGTGGACATTTCAGCATGATAATGACCCAAAACACAGCAAAAGTGTTGAAGAAATGGTTAGCAGACAACATTAATGTTTTGGAGTAGCCCTGACAGAGTCCTGATCAGGGTGATGGCAAGAAGACTCATTGCTAACCATTGCTAAAAATGAATGGGCAAAAATGCCTGTGGAGACATTCAAACCGCTGGTCTGCAATTATAGGAAGCGTTTGATTGCTGTAATAGCCAATAAAGGCTTTCCTATTGATTATGGAGAAGGGTGTGAATATTTTGGACTGGACACTTTTTGCTCAAATGTAAATAAATGCTGAGAAATGTTTTTTTTCCACAATAATGCCTCTTGTGCATCGTCTTATTATCTTTTGGGAGACACCTATGTCATTTCCCATCAAAAAAATTACTTGCTAGTTGAATAAAAGTAACTGTAAGTCAAAATTTGCCAAGGGTATGAATAATTATGGACACACACGGAGTTACACTAAAAAAGGAAAACAAAAGTTTGCCTTCTTAGAACAGAAGGAATTTGCCATTATTCAGGTTGGAGTGAGCATATGATGTCTCCCAAGATGCATCACGGCTGAGTACGCAAATCACCCTTTGTTGTCCCTGACAGCTAAGCACAGCTTGTTAATTGTACAAAGCTGCACCGTCCAAAGTTGGACATGGACATGAAAGAGGGGATGCTGAAAGTAGGGAGCGACAGAAATATGGGAGCTGTACATGGGGGAGGGGGCTGCCCTTCAAGTGGAATGGAGCTGTTGTACATGGAGGAAGGGGCTGCCCTTGAAATGGGGAGTGGAGCTGCTGTACATGGAACAGGGGCTGCACTTAAAATGGGAGGGGGGCTGCTGTACATGGAGGAGGGGCTACACTTGAAATGGGAGGGGAGCTAAGGTATATGGAGGAGGGGCTGCCCTTGAAATGGGAGGGGGGTTAAGGTACATGGAGGAGGGGCTGCCCTTGAAATGGGAGGGGAGCTGCTGTACATGGAGGAGGGGCTGCCCTTGAAATGGGAGGAGGGCTGCTGTACATGGAGGGGCTGCCCTTGAAATTGGAGGGGGTTGCTGTGCATGGAGGAGGGGCTGCCCTTAACATGGGAGGGTAGCTGCTGTACATGGAGGAGGGGTTGCCCTTGAAATGGGAGGGGAGCTGCTGTACATGAAAGATGGGCTGCTCTTGAAATGGGAGTGGGGCTGCTGTATATGGAGGAGGGGCTGCCCTTGAAATGGGTGGGGTGCTGCTGTACATGGAGGGGCTGATGTACATGGAGGAGGGGCTGCAAGTTGCTTAAAAATTTGCATCACCCTGGTCTTATGACCATCCCTACTGCTATTAAAGGAGCAGCTATAGAGTTGTCAGAATGTCACTCTTGTAGTTTTAATGGCCCTTTACGACTGAGTTGTTACACAGTCATCATCTGCTGGTGACTCGTTGTATGGTCATGGGACATACAGTATATGTACCTAATTAGTGTATAGACCATTTCCGAGAGGTGACATCACAAAGCTGAGTCACTGTGATGTCACTTCCTTGGTGTTTTTTGTTGGTGAGAGAGATGATTGATATATATCAGGGATGGATTCGTCAGTTTTATGGCTTCACCAGCGGCAAACTTACATCTTAGAACGCCCCGCATGACCTGCAATCAGGCAGTGCTTGGGCATTGGGTGGCCGCTGTACACACGCTAGTTCCTTTAATGATTCTCGGCCAATTCAGTTGTTATCATCTATCACAGCGGAATTCATTCCAGCTTGGGAATGAACCATTCCACCCCTAGCGTATCCACCCGCCGTCACTTTCCCGTCACTGCCGCTTGTTACCTCTGCACACTAGAAATGCCGATATACTGATCCCACAGCTCCCACTGGATTGCAAAAGACCAATGGGATCCCTTTAAGGAGCGAGCGTACACACGTAATGCTTTCCCCTTTAAGGAGCAATCGGACACATGTAATGGTTCCCCTTTAAGGAGTGATTAAACACACATAACACGTTCCCCTTTAAGGAGCGATCGGACAGAAGTAATAACCTTTGGCGTGCGGCGAGGGTAGACGGGGACGCTTCGTACATCTTCTGCACACTCTACTCAGCTTTCACGTCTCGCCAGGACAGAGGAAATGGCTGCATTACAGAGCCCTCCACCCTGCACTTAAATTATTAGAAAGACATTTGGGATGAATCTCTCATGTAGGATGGAAGAAAAAGCGTATTCATCTCTGGCCTGGAGCAGACAGCCCCTGGCACATCTTTCTCAACCACCGCGGGACAACACAGTCCTGTCTAGATCTGCCTGGCCCAGCTAAAATGGACCTCGATGAGAGCTCTAACGCTGAGCATGAAGCCACTCTGCAGCTCTGGGCATAAATCTAAAGACTACTGCCAGTGTAGGTTATATTTCCAGGCACGGAGTTCAGGTGTAGACAGCACAGAGCTCTAGCCACTCACTGAAGACTGTTTTGTATGTCAAGTGAAATAAGAAAACGAGATCGAGAATGACGAGATCTCATTTCGTGTGTGTGCAAAGCATTTAATCATACTGACTGCGTGCTGGTGCGCGAAATGTGTCAGAAGCTCCATAGTGTGACAGCGTTAAAGAGGAACTCCAGCCTAAACAAACATACTGTCATTAAGTTACATTAGTTATGTTAATTAAAATAGGTAATATAATCTCTTACCCACACTGTCTTAAAAGAACAGGCAAATGTTTGTGATTTCATGAGGGCAGCCATTTTTTTGGTTGAAAGGAGGTGACAGGGAGCATGAGACACAGTTCCAACTGTCCCGTGTCCTGATCACCCCTCCCAGTTGCTAGGCAACGTGAATAACAACATAGGAAATCCCATCATGCTCTGCACAGCATCAGGGGGAAAAAAAGCCTGAGCTTTTTTTTTCTTTGATGGGTGGAGCTTAGTTAAAAATGCAGCTAAAAATGAGGCTTCGGTAAGAAAAACAAAGTTCTGATGCTGTGAAACTGTTAAAGAAACACCAAGCCTTTTCAGTTGTGCTGAGTAGATTTTTAGTCCGGAGGTTCACTTTAAGCTCCCAGTACGGTGAGCGGACAACACGTTTGTATGGAATTTAGAAGCCAATCGGTCCAGTCCAGGAGATTTTTTCTTTTTAGGAGCTGTGTCCCTTGACAGTATTCAGAGAAGGATGCAAAAGTAAAGCTGCATACATACATCTAATATTAATTGGCCAATTTTACCACTTCCATATAGTATGAGGGCTTACATGCACAATCTATTTGTATTATTCAAAATATGTTGGCCCTCATACTACATGGCATACATGGTGTTATAATTGGCTGGTCATTAGCTAATCAAAATTGGATGTGTGTACCATGCTTGCATGTGTGAGGCAGTGACAAACATCAGGAGCCTTTAAAGCCTTACATAGTTACATAGTTATTTGGGTTGAAAAAAGACATGCGTCCGTCGAGTACAACCAGAGAATAAAGTACAGCACCAGCCTGTTCCCTCACATATACCTGTTGGTCCAGAGGAGGACGAAAAACTTTGTACATGCTAGATTACTGTCACCATTGTTAATTTAATTTATCATTGGAGCAACAGTTTCAGGTATCTGTAACCATGCCTATAGTTGGAATTACATTGTGAGCTCTTCTAAGGCCACATACACACATCAGACCATAGTCTTAGGAAAATGAAAGATCACAGACCAATCTTACTACTCTTCATGTAGTATGAGAGCCATACTCTACACAGTCTTTTCTATGGAGCTGAACTCCACATCAGAAAAAAAAATCTTTGCAAGATGCTGCACTCAGATGCTGTACAGACACAAAAGATCAGTATCTGCAAAAGATCTGTTCCTGCCAAAGATCCGTTCCTGCAAATTGCAATGATAGTCTATGAGATCTGCAGATCATCATACACACATGATTTAACTGACATTCATCTGCAGATCAGATCCACCAGGATGGATTTTCAGATCTGCGGATGATTGCTTGATCTGCAGATGAATGTCAGTTAAATCATGTGTGTATGATGATTTGCAGATCTCATAGACTTTCATTGTGATTTGCAGGAATGGATTTTTGGCAGAAACAGGTCTTTTGCAGATACTGATCTTTGGTGTCTGTACAGCATCCTTGTGTGCAGCATCTTGCAAAGATTTTTTTTCTGATGTGGAGTTCAGCTCCATAGAAAAGACTGTGTAGAGTATGGCTCTCATACTACATGAAGGGGGGTAAAATTGGTCTGTGATCTTTCATTTTCCAAAGACTATGGTCTGATGTGTGTATGAGCCTTAAGGACAGTCAGTGACATGATACCCCACCCCCTTTCATGTCCCCCTTTTTCCCCTTGCTTTGGCAATACCTGTATGAATTTTGGTCATGCCAATAAAGCTATCTTTGATTTGATTTGACTATGTACTCTGTAAAGTGCAGCAGAAGATGTCCGTGCTATATACATAATAATAATAATAATAATATGGGAGGACATTACACTAGAACTATGGTAGAATTATTTTGTGTGCTCCTCTGAAAGTCAGTGACATGGCTATGTACTGTGTAAAGTACTGCAGAAAACGTCAGAGCTACTTTTTAGCTCAAAAAACTCGCTGAAAGGTTACCCCCTCGGCTTATATGCGAGTTAGTGGGGAAGAACGGATGGTGGAGCAGGTTTTGCTACTGACAGAGGAGCATAACGATCCGGCACTAGTGAACCTGCTTTTGCCATCTGGCCCCCTGCTGTGTCCCCTGCAACATGGTGTGCAGAGTGCGCTGCTCAAGACTACCTGTGTCCCCTGGCTTGTGGAGCAGAACGTGCAATCAGCGGTGAATCGGAAATTCTTCCTGTGTGGCAATCGCTGTCTCATATCTATGACTAGTGGCGTCTGGATCCACAGCTGTATCATCTCTGGGGCATATCTGGCTATGGCGATGGGAAATTACTTGTACTGAGGGAACATCTGGCTACTATGGAGTGTGGGGGTGGGTGGGAGGGTTATACACCAGTCAATCACATTTTCCTGGTTTCTGAGGGATATAAATACATATTATGGTAGATCATTAGACTTATGACTATGGTAGAGTTTGATTGTTAGCTGCAGAAGATGTCAGTACTACATAAATACATAAGTGTCATTGGTCTGATTATAAAATGGGAATAATGTTTGCAATTTTACACTTTTTTTTTTTAACCCTTCAGAACATATCAGCTGCCAATGTTAAGCTCTTCAGCTAGCTGGCCACTCACTCACTCACATATTTAAGTCTGGAGGTAGCAGGGAAAAAGTATTATCACATTACAGCTACAAGTTATGATGATCTGGACTGGTATCTTCGCTGGCGAGGAGCTGGGAAATTGCTTTCAAGAGACTGTAATAAAAAAAATCCCTCTCTGGGTGATACTTACCTCAGGAGGGGGAAGCCTCTGGGTCCTAATGAGGCTTCTCTGACCTCTGCAGCTGCAGGCAATCCAGCGCTGGCTTCCCCGAATCCTCCCAGGAATCCTCCCCCGACTAACTTGACAAGAGGATTTATTTACCTTGCCGGGATCCAGCGCAGGCGCAGTAGCAGCTCTTCTTTCGGGCTAGGTGGAAATAGCCGAACCCAATCGTATCCGCTCTACTGCGCAGGCGCGAAAGGACTCTTGCCTGCGCAGTAGAGCGGATCGATCAGGTTCGGCTATTTCCGCCTGAACTCAAATGAAGAGCGGCTAGTGCGCCTGCGCTGGATCGTGGTGGGTAAATATCTACCTTGCCACACTTCGGGAGACCCGGGCAGGCTAATGGAGGGACAGGGGAAGCCTCGTTAGGATCCGGAGGCCTCCCCCTCCCTAGGTAAGTATCCCCCAGAGGGATTTTTTTTTGTTTACAGCTACTCTTTAGCGCCTTGTTTGCAGTATCCCTGCCAGGCAGAGAGCTATGTTGCTTGTTTGCAGAGATGGAGAAGTCTGAAGCTTGGTCTCCAGCACACCCCTTGTGGGCTCATAGAGTGAAGTGTGATGATGTCACACCATCACTCCTCCCCCCCGTGCCCTGTCTTGTATGCATACACTGTAACTTTAAAAGTGAAAAAAAAATTGATACCTCAGGAGGGGGAAGTAACCTGCTACTGTTCATTAGCACAGAGCGGACTGTTGAACGGCTTTTTCCTCTGTGTGTGAGTGGCTCCATGCTACTGCACAGGTGTGGGCTGTCCTTGCACCTGTACAATGCTGGTGCGCTCGGCCAATGGACGTGACGGAGAGGAAGATCCCAGCGAGCATCAGTGGGGTGGGAGAGAAGTCTCTGAATCATGTAATACTGGGGCACAGGAGAAGGCGGGGCTCTGGGCAGCGCAGGTGGGCCTCAGGGCTCCCGCCACTAGGGTAATCACCCACAACTGCCTCAGGATTCAATGCCAAACACAAAAGAATCGATTGCTCACTCCCACACAGCACTTAGCTATTTAAATTGGTCCGCAGACAGCCTTATCAGCCAGTAAAAAGTGCAAATACTTGCACTATGCCTGCAATACCAAATCCAGCAAGAGCTGAGACAGTTGGCCATAGACAGAAGAGAGCAGTTGCACACAATTGTAGGTATCCCTCTCCAAGCCCCCTCCCTACACTGACCCGTACACCAGGACCTGCAAAAGTAAGATTTAAAATCACAAAACACTGGGTACATGAGAAGCAAGGGCCCCTACCCGGGGACCCCCACTCCACATGTAACTCCAAAAGGGCAGTGCAGGTGGGCCCCGGGGCTCCCACCACCAGGAGAATCGCCCGCAGCTGCCACAGGATTGAATGCCAAACACAAAAGAAGCACTTGCTCACTCCCACACAGCACTTAGCTATTTACATTGGTCCACAGACAGCCTTGTCTTCTGAAGTAAGCATCCAACGTTTGCATGTTTTCCCTCCAAGGTGGATGTGTATGGGGGCTACTCTATAACCTCTTGGTGTTCATCTTTACGCTGAATATTCTCTGCCCTCGGCCTTCTTTAGTGACTCAGGGCATGCCTTGCCTCGCTGTGACTTGGAGACACTGGCGGTTATTTTTGTACATAATTATATGTCCCGTCCGGTTCAGTTAAAGTGTTGGTGACGTACAGAGCTGCTGCCCAGATAGACTGGATGGGGGAAATGTCACACGGTTGTTTTATAATAAGGCTGGGGCATGCAGTGCAGGCTGGGTGGAGCTGTGAGAGTAGATTGCATCTGGTGACGTTTGGTGGAAGTGGGATGCAGGATGGGGGCTTAAACTGGCCCTGAACTCGCACAGGACAGAAGGAAAACAGAGAGAAATGCACCCTGTATGTATTTAGAGAGTTTAGCCCGTCTAATTCCCCCTCATTTGTAACGACTCACCACTGTAATTTGATCTCTCAGCGGTGTCAGCTCAGGAATCTCCTCTGCCACAGCAGAGCAGCTAATTGGCAAACACAGATTTTAACTCTGTATACTTCTATGAAAGCAGGAAGTAGAAGCACTGCATTTTTATTGCAGGATTTGGATCAGCTGTAACAAAGAAATGCTTTTCTGTAAAGGTTATTATGCTGTTGCTTATCTTTTAGAGCAGAGAGGACGTTATGAGCAGAGATGGATTAAGATGTAATGGGGCCCCAGGCAAGGTACCAGATTTGGGGCCCCCTTGTTTTCCTTTTGGTAAGCTGAAGTGAAGAAAGGTCAGAGAAGGTGGCTGGTGGGGCCCCTTTAAACACTTCCCGACCGCCGTATATACAATTGGCGGCCGGGAAGTGGACCCCGCAAGGACCGCCGTATGTACAAATGGTGGCGGTCCTTGTATGGGCATGGGCGGAGCAATCGCATCATTCATGACGCGATCGGCCGCCGGGGACTGGCTCCGCCCACCTCGCGCTGTAACCCGCCGGCCGTTCGGAAGCGCCGGCAGGTTACTAGCCCTCGGATCGCCACATACAAAGTGTATAATACACTTTGTAATGTATACAAAGTGTATTATACAGGCTGCCTCCTGCCCTGGTGGTCCCAGCGCCCGAGGGACCACCAGGGCAGGCTGCAGCCACCCTAGTCTGCACCCAAACACACTGATCTGACCCCTGATCGCCCACAGCACCCCTCAGACCCCCCCCCCCCCTGCCAACCCCCTAGACCACTGTTTGCACCCAATCACCCATCAATCACTCCCTGTCACTATCTGTCAACGCTATTTTTTTTATGCCCTAAACTGCCCCCTGCTCCCTCCTGATCACCCCCCCACCCCTCAGATTCTCCCCAGACCAACCCCCCCCCCCCCCTGTGTACTGTATGCAATCTATCAATCACCCATCAATCACCCCCTGTCACTGCCACCCATCAATCAGCCCCTAACCTGCCCCTTGCGGGCAATTTGATCACCCACCCACACCAATAGATCGCCCGCAGATCCGACGTCCGATCACCTCCCAAGTGCAGTGTTTACATCTGTTCTCTACCCTAAACACCCACTAATTACCCATCAATCACCCCCTATCACCACCTGTCACTGTTACCCATCAGATCAGACCCTAATCTGCCCCTTGCGGGCACCCAATCACCCGCCTACACGCTCAGATTGCCCTCAGACCCCCCCTTATCAATTCGCCAGTGCAATATTTACATCTGTTCTTCCCTGTAATAACCCACTGATCACCTGTCAATCACCCCCTGTCACTGCCACCCATCAATCACCCCCTGTCACTGCCACCCATCAATCAGCCCCTAACCTGCCCCTTGCGGGCAATCTGATCACCCACCCACACCAATAGATCGCCCGCAGATCCGACGTCCGATCACCTCCCAAGTGCATTGTTTACATCTGTTCTCTACCCTAAACACCCACTAATTACCCATCAATCACCCCCTGTCACTGCTACCCATCAGATTAGACCCCTATCTGCCCCTAGGGCACTCAATCACCTGCCCACACCCTCAGAACGCCCTCAGACCCCAGCCCTGATCACCTCGCCAGTGCATTGCTTGCATCTATTCCCCCCTCTAATCACACCTTGAGACACCCATCAGTCACCTCCTGTCACCCCCTAGCACACCTACCCATCAGATCAGGCCCTAATTTGCCCCGTGTGGGCTCCTGATCACTCGGCCAAACCCTCAGATCCCCCTCAGACCCCCTTCCGATCACCTCCCCAGTGCATTGATTGCATCTATTTTCCCCTCTAACCACCCCCTGAGACACCCATCAATCACCTCCTGTCACCCCCCCCCCCCCCCCCCCCCCAGCACTCCTATCCATCAGATCAGGCCCAATACAACCTGTCATCTAAAAGACAACCCTGCTTATGACCCGTTCCACAAAATTCGCCCCCTCATAGACCAACTGTCATCAAAATTTGCAGATGCTTATACCCCTGAACAGTCATTTTGAGACATTTGGTTTCCAGACTACTCACGGTTTTGGGCCCGTAAAATGCCAGGGCGGTATAGGAACCCCACAAGTGACCCCATTTTAGAAAAAAGACACCCCAAGGTTTTCTGTTAGGTGTATGACGAGTTCATAGAAGATTTTATTTTGTGTTAAAAGTTAGCGGAAATTGATTTTATTGTTTTTTTTTTCACAAAGTGTCATTTTTCACTAACTTGTGACAAAAAATAAAATCTTCTATGAACTCGCCATACACCTAACGGAATACCTTGGGGTGTCTTCTTTCTAAAATGGGGTCACTTGTGGGGTTCCTATACTGCCCTGGCATTTTAGGGGCCCTAAACCGTGAGGAGTAGTTTAGAAAACAAATGCCTCAAAATGACCTGTGAATAGGACGTTGGGCCCCTTAGCACACCTAGGCTGCGAAAAAATGGCACACATGTGGTACCGCTGTACTCAGGAAAAGTAGTATAATGTGTTTTGGGGTGTATTTTTACACATACCCATGCTAGGTGGGAGAAATCTCTCTGTAAATGGACAATTGTGTGTAAAAAAGAAAAACAATTGTCATTTACAGAGATATTTCTCCCACCCAGCATGGGTATGTGTAAAAATACACCCCAAAACACATTATACTACTTCTCCTGAGTACGGCGGTACCACATGTGTGGCACTTTTTTACACCCTAAGTACGCTAAGGGGCCCAAAGTCCAATGAGTACCATTAGGATTTCACAGGTAATTTTGCGACATTTGGTTTCAAGATTACTCCTCACGGTTTAGGGCCCCTAAAATGCCAGGGCAGTATAGGAACCCCACAAATGACCCCATTCTAGAAAGAAGACACCCCAAGGTATTCCGTTAGGAGTATGGTGAGTTCATAGAAGATTTTATTTTTTGTCACAAGTTAGCGGAAAATGACACTTTGTGAAAAAAAAACAATTAAAATCAATTTCCGCTAACTTGTGACAAAAAAATAAAATCTTCTATGAACTCACCATACTCCTAACGGAATACCTTGGGGTGTCTTCTTTCTAAAATGGGATCATTAGTGGGGTTCCTATACTGCCCTGGCATTTTAGGGGCCCTAAACCGTGAGGAGTAGTCTTGAAACAAAAATGACCTGTGAAATCCTAAAGGTACTCATTGGACTTTGGGCCCCTTAGCGCAGTTAGGGTGCAAAAAAGTGCCACACATGTGGTATCGCCGTACTCAGGAGAAGTAGTATAATGTGTTTTGGGGTGTATTTTTACACATACCCATGCTGAGTGGGAGAAATATCTCTGTAAATGACAATTGTTTGATTTTTTTTTTTTTACACACAATTGTTTATTTACAAACAATTGTCATTTACAGAGATATTTCTCCCACCCAGCATGGGTATGTGTAAAAAAACACCTCAAAACACATTATACTACTTCTCCTGAGTACGGCAATACCACATGTGTGGCACTTTTTTGCAGCCTAGGTGCGCTAAGGGGCCCAAAGTCCAATGAGCACCTTTAGGCTTTACAGGGGTGCTTACAATTAGGCACCCCCCAAAATGCAAGGACAGTAAACACACCCCACAAATGACCCCATTTTGGAAAGTAGTCACTTCAAGGTATTCAGAATGGGGCATGGTGAGTCTGTGGCAGATTTCATTTTTTTTTGTCGCAAGTTAGCAGAAATGGAAACTTTTTTTTTTTTTTTTTGGTCACAAAGTGTCATTTTCCGCTTACTTGTGACAAATAATATCTTCTATGAACTCACTATGCCTCTCACTGAATACTTTGGGATGTCTTCTTTCCAAAATGGGGTCATTTGGGGAGGGGGGGGGGTATTTATACTATCCTGGAATTCTAGCCCCTCATGAAACCTGACAGGTGGTCAGAAAAGTCAGAGATGCTGGAAAATGGGAAAATTCACTTTTTGCACCATAGTTACATAGTTATTTTGGTTGAAAAAAGACATACGTCCATCGAGTTCAACCAGTACAAAGTACAACTCCAGCCCGTCCCCCACATACACCATAGTTTGTAAATGCTATCACTTTTACCCAAACCAATAAATAAAGGCTGAATGGGGTTTTTTTTTATCAAAAACATGTTTGTCCACATTTTTCGCGCTGCATGTATACAGAAATTTTACTTTATTTGAAAAATGTCAGCACAGAAAGTTAAACAAATCATTTTTTTGACAAAATTCATGTCTTTTTTGATGAATATAATAAAAAGTAAAAATCGCAGCAGCAATCAAATAGCACCAAAAGAAAGCTTTATTAGTGACAAGAAAAGGAGACAAAATTCATTTAGGTGGTAGTTTGTATGAGCGAGCAATAAACCGTGAAAGCTGCAGTGGTCTGAATGGAAAAAAAATGCCTGGTCCTTAAAAGGGGTAAAGCCCACGGTCCTCAAGTGGTTAAACCCACTAGACCCTAGGAACCTGCCTAGGTTGCCTGGTGGGTGATCTGTTTTGAGTTTAGGTCTGCTTTAATTTATTTAAAGTACCACTGAACACGGAGTGAATAATTGGTAGGTTAACTTCTGCAGACTCCTAAATGAATGAGAAGCAGGTTGTCTGTGACGGGGCTGCCTGGTTTGTCTCACTCCTCCATAACAGAGTTGTGGGACCAAATGGCAGATAGCCATTGTAATAGTTCAGTTTTATATCTCCGTCTCTCCGTCTCGGGAACAAAAGCTTAGCTATCAGGTTTGAATTGCTGCTTTTGATGCACAGACCGCCTCCCTGCACTCTGCTGGATTCAGCTTCCCTATCACAAGCATGTCTTACTGGCAGGGGAAGAGTTCATTTTCAACGCCAATTTTCAGATCTTTTTTTTTTTTTTTTAACTTGTAAATAAAAAGGGTGATACTCCTCTCCCCCTCTCAGGTCCCTCCTGGCCCTAATGTCTTGTTTTCAGGTCCTGCCTGTTTCGCTTTCCGGTCATGATCCTGTCCCATAACAGTGTGGCCGCCATGGTCCTGTCCCATAACAGTGTGGCCGCCATGGTCCTGTCCCATAACAGTGTGGCCGCCATGGTCCTGTCCCATAACAGATGTGGCCGCCATGGTCCTGTCCCATAACAGTGTGGCCACCATGGTCCTGTCCCATAACAGTGTGGCCGCCATGGTCCTGTCCCATAACGGTGTGGCCGCCATGGTCCTGTCCCATAACAGTGTGGCCACCATGGTCCTGTCCCATAACAGTGTGGCCACCATGGTCCTGTCCCATAACAGTGTGGCCACCATGGTCCTGTCCCATAACAGTGTGGCCGCCATGGTCCTGTCCCATAACAGTGTGGCCACCATGGTCCTGTCCCATAACAGTGTGGCCGCCATGGTCCTGTCCCATAACAGTGTGGCCACCATGGTCCTGTCCCATAACGGTGTGGCCGCCATGGTCCTGTCCCATAACAGTGTGGCCGCCATGGTCCTGTCCCATAACAGGTGTGGCCGCCATGATCCTGTCTCATAACAGTGTGGCCACCATGGTCCTGTCCCATAACGGTGTGGCCGCCATGGTCCTGTCCCATAACGGTGTGGCCGCCATGGTCCTGTCCCATAACGGTGTGGCCGCCATGGTCCTGTCCCATAACGGTGTGGCCGCCATGGTCCTGTCTCATAACAGTGTGGCCACCATGATCCTGTCTCATAACAGGTGTGGCCGCCATGATCCTGTCTCATAACAGTGTGGCCGCCATGGTCCTGTCCCATAACTGTGTGGCCGCCATGGTCCTGTCCCATAACGGTGTGGCCGCCATGGTCCTGTCCCATAACGGTGTGGCCGCCATGGTCCTGTCTCATAACAGTGTGGCCACCATGATCCTGTCTCATAACAGGTGTGGCCGCCATGATCCTGTCTCATAACAGTGTGGCCGCCATGGTCCTGTCCCATAACAGTGTGGCCGCCATGGTCCTGTCCCATAACAGTGTGGCCGCCATGCTCCTGTCCCATAACAGTGTGGCCGCCATGGTCCTGTCCCATAACAGTGTGGCCACCATGGTCCTGTCCCATAACAGTGTGGCCACCATGGTCCTGTCCCATAACAGTGTGGCCACCATGGTCCTGTCCCATAACAGTGTGGCCACCATGGTCCTGTCCCATAACAGTGTGGCCACCATGGTCCTGTCCCATAACAGTGTGGCCGCCATGGTCCTGTCCCATAACAGTGTGGCCACCATGGTCCTGTCCCATAACAGTGTATACAGACTAACCAGCAAGCTCTTGGTGAACCAGAACTCATTGGAGTGTATGAGGGGCTACAATGGTCCTAAAAGCCCCCATACTAAAATGCTATGGAAAACAAAAGTTTGCTTTCTTAAAACAGAAAGAATTTGCAATAACTCAGGTTGGAGTGAGCTTGAGATGTCTCCCAGAGCAACACTGCTGAATATATGCAAATCCCTTTAACAAGTGTGGCCACCATAACCCTGTCCCATAACAGGTGTGGCAACCATGACTTACCTCATCCACCACAAGTTGGGCCTCTACACATGCTTTTGAGGGGGTGCCTTGTATCAGAAGGAGAGAGGAGCGTTGTCCCCCTGCAAGTGCAGGGACTACTCTTCCAACAGTTATGTCACTGCCTTTGGTCAGTGACAGAAGCCATCCTGGGAGACAGCGAGGGACTGAGTGGACTCAAGGGGGATTATGGAAGCCCCAGGTAGTGTGGAGCCTGAGATGGCTTTCATCTCAGGTACATTTGCAAGCTGCATGAAATCTGCAGTAACTTTGCATGCACTAGTGACCATGGCACCATCACACTCTTTGTGTAATGGCTTATCCTCCAACAAATGCCATCCTCAGATATCATCTGCAGATTCCATTTGATCTTCTGTGCAAGGAAAGCAGAAGACGGGCTGTCTGCAGCCGGCTTGTGTGAGCACGTCTCGCCATCACCCCGCAGCTGTCAGCACCACCAATGCAAAGGCCAGGGTTAACCCTACTTATGCCAGAAGGACTTCATGTATCAGCCGAGCCATTATAAAGTAAAGGGGCCCATCCACTATAAGACATTTCTCAGCAGATTCAATCACTGTGATCAAATCTGTCCAATTTTAATTTCGATTGATTTTCTGCCAAGGACAGTTCTTTGCTGGTCCATCGGGGATGGGTCAGCATCTATGCATGGGAGGGGATAGAGCTTGTGACGCATCCCCACTGCTAATGCTGCTCTCCCCAATGCTCTATTCAGAGTATTACAGCAGAACTGCGCTCTCACTTACCTCTCCAGCCAGCATGCTCCTTATACTGTGCTGTTGGAGTCCCACTGTGCCGTGAACCGGCACCAGGAGATGATCGCAGCACAGAGGAAGGAGCGCTGCAGATGGAGAGGTGAGTAAGAGCACTTTGCTGCACAGGGGCCCGGGGAGAGCAGCGTTAGCAGGGGACACCTGGGGAGAGGCAGTAAGGGCCTATTCACACTGAATGCTGAAAAGAAAACCTGAACTGAAAATTACGAGTCAAAATAAACATAAAATGTCATACTTGCCTCCTGTGCAGTCTACTCATCAAGCTCTTTATCCTCTCCTGCGTCCTGTTTGTCCACTGTGATCGATGGAATTCTCCCTCCTCCATTTTGAAAATGGGCATTCCTTATAACAGCTTCCTGGTCAGCACACTGTAACACTGTAATATCGCCCACTTGAGCCATAAAAAACATGGACATACCTTGCACATTAGTTGTTCTTTCATTTATAACTGACAGCAACTGATATATTTCAGTTCTGACAAAATCTTGACGGAACCGGAAGGAATCGTTGGAGGAGTTAAATGGTCAGCTTCTGAGAGGAACTGAAGGCGAGGAAAGTATGTCATTCATTTGCAGGCAAATCATGTGTTTAACCAACTAATTAATTATCACGAATTTGATTGCATTTTTACCATAAAACTGTAACCTTGTAGCTGTTATGGAGTTTTATTCCCTGTTGTATTATTGGAGCGTCGATCCTCAATTTAGCATACATTACCCCTCCCCCGAACGCCTTACACACCTAACCTTAACTGTCCCCACTCGATGCCTAACCCTGCCTTCCCATCCCCCTGCACACCTAACCTTTATCGTCACCCCCCCCCCCTACCTCCCCACAAATTGCATTTGCAAGTGACCCCGGCACCTGCTATTTATCAAACAACGCGGGTGCCCAAATTTCCACCCACAGCTGCTATTTCATATGGGCGCCTATCATTACCACAGCACCCTCTCTTGTCACATGGGTCAAGACAGAGGAGGGTGCTGTAACCATAGAGACTCTTGACGCTAGGGTAAACGTAGATCATGGGTGGAGTGTGGAGAGATATGGTTCTTCCCTCCAGCGCTGCCGATTCTCCATATGGGAGGAGGGGTGGCTGCCTATATTTTGGGGCTAATCTGGCTACCTATGCTTTAGAGAGGGCTAATCTGGCTACCTATACTTTAGAGGAGGCTAATCTGGCTACCTTTGCTTTAGAGAGGGCTAATCTGGCTACCTATGCTTTAGAGAGGGCTAATCTGGCTATCTATGCTTTAGAGGAGGCTAATCTGGCTACCTATGCTTTAGAGAGGGCTAATTTGGCTACCTTTGCTTTAGAGGGGCTTATGTGGCTACCTATGCTTTAGAGAAGGCTAATCTGGCTACCTCTAAAGCAGAGTTAGCCAGATTAGCCTTCTCTAAAGCATAGGTAGCCAGATTAGCCCTCTCTAAAGCAAATGTAGCCAGATTAGCTCCCTCTAAAGCAAAGGTAGCCAGATTAGCCCCTTCTAAAGCATAGGTAGCCAGATTAGCCCCCTCTAAAGCAGAGGTAGCCAGATTAGCCTCCTCTAAAGCATAGATAGCCAGATTAGCCCCCTCTAAAGCAGAGGTAGCCAGATTAGCCCCCTCTAAAGCAGAGGTAGCCAGATTAGCCCCCTCTAAAGCAGAGGTAGCCAGATTAGCCCCCTCTAAAGCAGAGGTAGCCAGATTAGCCCCCTCTAAAGCAGAGGTAGCCAGATTAGCCCCCTCTAAAGAAGAGGTAGCCAGATTAGCCCCCTCTAAAGCAGAGGTAGCCAGATTAGCCCCCTCTAAAGCAGAGGTAGCCAGATTAGCCCCCTCTAAAGCAGAGGTAGCCAGATTAGCCCCCTCTAAAGCAGAGGTAGCCAGATTAGCCCCCTCTAAAGCAGAGGTAGCCAGATTAGCCCCCTCTAAAGCAGAGGTAGCCAGATTAGCCCCCTCTAAAGCAGAGGTAGCCAGATTAGCCCCCTCTAAAGCAGAGGTAGCCAGATTAGCCCCCTCTAAAGCAGAGGTAGCCAGATTAGCCCCCTCTAAAGCAGAGGTAGCCAGATTAGCCCCCTCTAAAGCAGAGGTAGCCAGATAAGGCTCCTCTAAAGCAGAGGGGGCTAATCTGGCTACCTCTGCTTTAGAGGGAGCTAATCTGGCTACTTTTGCTTTAGAGAGGGCTAATCTGGCTATCTATGCTTTTAGAGGGGGCTAATCTGGCTACCTATGCTTTTTAGAGGGGGCTAATCTGGCTACCTATGCTTTTAGAGGGTGCTAATCTGGCTACCTCTGCTTTAGAGGAGGCTAATCTGGCTACCTCTGCTTTAGAGGAGGCTAATCTGGCTACCTATGCTTTAGAGGAGGCTAATCTGGCTACCTCTGCTTTAGAGGAGGCTAATCTGGCTTCCTCTGCTTTAGAGGAGGCTAATCTGACTATGCTTTAGAGGAGGCTAATCTGGCTACCTATGCTTTAGAGGAGGCTAATCTGGCTACCTCTGCTTTAGAGGAGGCTAATCTGGCTATGCTTTAGAGGAGGCTAATCTGGCTACCTATACTTCAGAGGGGGGTAATCTGGCTACCTATGCTTTAGAGGAGGCTAATCTGGCTACCTATACCTTAGAGGGGGATACACTCTCTACCTATACTTCAGAGGGGGGTAATCTGGCTACCTAGGGTTTAGAGGGGGCTAATCTAGCTATCTATAGTTGGGGGGGGGGGGGGGTAATCTGGGAACCTATACGGGGGTACCTCTAGAATGTGGCTACGGATACTGGGGGTGAACTAATACTGGGGTGAAGAGTATCTCCTTGGCATTTATTTGATTCATTCAGTTGTGGAGTGGTGACCCACGGAAGGATTTTGTACCATCTGCCTACACTTAGATGAGCCTTGTGGAGGCGATTGTCGCAGCAACATTGTGGGTATCTCTGGCACCACATACTGGGGGGCTACCTGCGGCACAAAGGTACCTTGTAATATATTTATTTATTTGGTGGGTGACGCCATCTTTACTAGCTATGCTTCTGCTCCATATTTCACTCCACCTGCATTAAAAGAAAACATGCGTCTAAACGGAGACTTCTCTATTTGTGTTTGTGTCAGCAGGCAGGTGGTGTCCTGTGGGTGTGTGCTCTGTTTCTATGCATTCACAAGCAGGCATACATTGTATAGCCACACACACAGCACGGTATGTGCCTCTCTATAGCTGCATGTAGTGGGTTATTAGTGGCGTGCTATTGCTGTTACTCGCTCCGATGGTTGTGTCAATACGACTGAGCAAACAGGACTGGCTACGCTCCCCGGGTGTTATGACTAATAAGAACCATTAGCGCACCGCCTGTTGTCTCTGTGCTCACGTCTCAATCGCTCTCAAGTGAAATAGTCACGGCTTGCAGCACCTGCCAACCAAGCTTGCTGCTTAAAGCAAACCTAAAGCGAAAAATAACTTGTGGTATACAGTATAATCTCGTTATAGTAAACTCCAAGGGACCAGGAAAAGTAGTTTACTATATCAGAAGTTTACTATATCAGAAATTGTCCTAGAAATAACCCAGCATGCTCTGGTACATTCTCTGCTGCAAAGGACCAACTTTGTCTTCCCATTGGAGGTACAGTACAAGCACTTGCACTTTTTGTTGGACTACAAGGTAAGTATACCTTAGGGCTGCATAGCCAGGCTGGACAAATCACTATTACAGTATCCAGTGCTCCTTAAAAATTGCAGCCATAACTGAATAGAGGCAGCCACTCACTTCCCTTAAGTGGCTCTGATACCTCCATGGGCGGGATTTGCAGCACGTGTCCTGCAAAACTTTCTGCACACACTTGAGCAAATCATGAAGCCTTTCTTCAAAATGCAGCCAATCATAATATGCCACTCGCCTCCATAACGCAAGTGGCTCTGATACCTCCGCAGGCGGGACTTAGCACTCTACTCTCCACCCTCCTAAGTTTTACAGCAAGTAGGCCCGCTCTGATCTGCACTGCAAGTGAAAGTAGCCTGTAACTGTGTGCCACACGCTACCAGGAGCGTTGTCACTAATTAGGGAAGAAATACCAGAGAGTGCGTACAACACCTGTGGGAGGACATTGACGATACTTTTATTGTTTATTGCAAAGTGGAAGTGGCAACACTGCATCCTCTTGCTTATGTTCACATTATTCCTCATGTACTGTATATACTCGTGTAGAAGCCTAATTTTTCAGCACAAAAAATGTGCTGAAAAGTTACCTCCCTCGGCTTATACGAGAGTCAGTGGAGCAGAACAGATGGTGGAGCAGGTTTTGTTAATGGCAGAGGAGCATAAGGATTGTGCACTAGTAATTCTGCTCTTACCAGCTGGCTCCCTGCTGTGTCCGTGCCGCTAGGCCCTGCAACATGGTGTGCAGAGTGTGCTGCTCAAGACTACCTGTGTCCCCTGGGTTGTGCAGCAGAGCGTGCCAGCAACGTGTCAGTGGTACAATGATCGGGGATTCTTCCAGTGTGCCATTCACTGTCATCTCTATGACCACATCTAGTGGCGTCTTTAGACACAACTATCATCTTTTTGTACATCTGGCTATGGGGAGAGGTGCTGACTTGTACTGGGGGCACATCTGGCTACTGTGGAGTGGGCTATACTGGGTAAGGGGACTTATACATGAGTCAATCACTTCTTCCTGGTTTCTGTTGGAAAAGTGGGTACCTCGGCTTATATGCAAGTCGGCTTATATGTGTATATATATATATATATATATATATATATATATATATATATATATATATATATATTTATTATGGTACTTATTTGTACAGAACTGTATATCCAGTGCTGGTGCCATTCTTCTTGTCTTACAAATGTTATCAGGCTCACAGGCAACCAGCCTGAAAAGAGCAGCAGACCATGGGTTTCCCACTGACGTGACGCATGCACCTCCCACTGTTTACTACTGTATATACTCTAGTATAAGCCGACCTGAGTATAAGCTGCCCCCCCCCCAACTTTTGCCTAAAAAGATATGGAAAAAATGATTGACTTGAATATAAACTGAGGGTATACGGCCCCCCATGTGCACGGCATTGTGGGGCCCCTGCCTTGTGCAGATTTTGATGGTTGTTTGCCAATATTGTGCACATTTTGGCACAGTAATTACTGGAGGTACACAAGGTCAGGAAGCCCACTTAGTAAATGGCAAAAATCCTCTGAAGAGGTGGGTCAAAGCTGTCCAGTGTACCAATCCTCTCCTGATGGCCTAATTGCTAATGAATGTCCTGTGCAGCATGCATAAGCCATTTGTCAGCATCAAATTGCCATGTGCAACCCCCTTCCACCCCTGCCAGACCATGCAAATTAAGAATGCAGTAGTTACCATACACACATCTGTTTCCCTCTCCAATTGTCCACCGTCACAAGAAGATAGCTATGTGGTGTTTGCGTTTACTTAATGTCCCCCGGCATGAGCTGACTGCTCTGTGCTGTGCGCTGCCATTAGATGTCCGTGCGCTGGCCCCTTCACCAGACCGGAGTAGTATGTGGTAGTTTTACAGACCTCTGTGTCCCCTCCCAACCCCCCCCCCCCCGACCCCCTCTGAGTGTACCCGTGAAAAGTAGAGCGCTGTGGGCACTTTTATTACCAGCTTGTACCACATTCTCCTCCAGTCATCCGTTCGTGCAGATGCACGTCTTCACAGGATCATCCGTGTTCCACCCGGCGGATTCCCTCCGGCAACAGCAGAGCGCTGCGATGATTGCACTTGTTCACAGGCGCCATTGGAGGGCATAATAGCAACCGTTGCTATGACGCCTGTGAGGGGGGTGGTGGGGGGGACACGGATTAACCTGTGAAGACATGCCTCTGCACGGATGGACAACTGCAGGTGAACATTTCACAGCGGTGCAGACTGGTAAAAGCGCTCTGTTTTTGAGGGGGAGGGGCGGGGGAAACACTAAGGTCTGTAGAACTACCGCATAGTACTCCGATCTGGTGAGGGAAGCAGCGCACGGCCATCTAATGGCAGCGCACAACAAAGAGCAGTCTGCTCATGCTGGGGGACACGCAGTCTTCACTGCCAGCATGGGAGGGGGAAGCAAAAATAGCAACTCGAGTATAAGCCCGAGGCTCCCAGTTTGGGACCACTTTTTTGGTCTCAAAAACTCGGCTTATACTCGAGTATATCCAGTATACTATACTATACCAGGCATTGCTCCCACAGATGTATAATGGAGATTGGCCCGGATCTGGAGTGGTAGTTTACTATACCCAAATGTTTATATCAGTTCATTATTAGTATTATACTGTATTGAATTGTATGTTTAGTACGGATAAGGAATAGAACATTAGTAACAAAGAAAAGAGACTCATATTTTTACTTTCAGTTATATAGCTTTTTTTTTTTTTATATAACATTGCATCATTCTGTCATATTTGCAATTTAGAAACCACACTCTGGGGTTGATTCATAAAGATTACTTATTTTTCACCTTACCTCTAAGGAGTGCTAATGCATGAGATAAATAAGGAGAGATAATTCATGAGATAAATAGATGAGAGCTAAATCATAAGTTGTCAGTTAAGGAGAGCTAAACCATGAGTTAAGTTAGATAAGGAGCGCTAAACCATGATATAAGTTAGGTAAGGAGAGCTAAACCATGAGTTAAGTCTTTTAAGCTATAAAACAAAGCAGAAATAATGACCCTTTAAACTTTCCTGCAGTAAAACCTTATAACAAGCTGTCTCTCACTGTTCCTTGACTTTTTAAGTGCTTCAGAAAACAGCAATGTATTGTACCCAGGGGTGGAATAGCTCAGAGAAGCTCTTTTGCATAGATAGCAGATAAAAAAGTAAATTACGGCTCATATTACTCTGGAAGAAATGTACTTCTTAATTGTATGTGTTTACATGTATTTAAAATTTTACGAATTTTGTGATAGTGGTCATTTAAAACAAAAAACCCTTGGGTGCTGGAATACTTACAGCTGAATCTCAGATACCTGCTCATCATCTTCAGGGTCCCTCAAGTTCCCTTTTCGAGAAGGTTTTTTCCCTTGCAGCATTCTGAGCTTTGAACAAGTGATTCTGAATGGTGCCTGCACAATTTCCGCACCACGAATACCCAGTGAAAGCTTGTTCATGTCTTCTTCCTGTCTTGCACAAGTGCTGCCTTATATTGCATGTGCGTTATTTGTGCATGCCCAGTTCAAAATGGCTGTGGGCACTTCCTGGAGAGTATTAGACTGACAGAACAGTCTCATAGAGCATTTAGGTGCTGGAGGGACCCTGAAGACAATGAGCAGCAGCAGGGCTATGGAGTCAGTACAAAAATCATCCGACTCCTCAGTTTATGAAACCTTCAACTCCAGGTAACCAAAATGACTCAGACTCCTTAGTCGAATACTTACCAGGACTGTGGATTTGGTACAAAAATCATCCGACTTCCGACTCCTCCGTTTATGAAGGAAGAGGTCATAGGTGCTTCTCTAGGACCAATCAGAGAAGCGCCTGTGACCTCTTCTGCAAGGGGGCGGGTTTACGGACGGAAGCCGGACACCTGCTAAGTATAAACAACTTTATTTTAATTTACAATCGCTTTATTTTAATTTAAAATCGCTCGCGCCCCCCCCCCCCCCAAATTGCTACTATACACAGCATTGAGCGCAAATGAGCTCTAAACGCTGCTTGTCCTGTAATTGCGATTAACCCTAATCGCAATCACTCTCGTGGTTTTAGCCCCATTTAGATACATTGGCAAAGCGGTTTTGGGAATGACAGACGATCGTAAAAATGCCCTAGTGGGTCCCGGCCCTAACTAAAAGTTTTAGACATTCTGCAGGAAAATAAAACCGTATAGTCTGTGAAAAGATGCCCAAAAATGCCAAATTTCCACCTACAGAAGATCTACATTTTTTATATAATGTTATGTTAAAGGAAAAGTCTGTCAGGTTGTCATTGGATTGGGTATTGAAACCTCTCAATTTTATGTACAAATTTGTATTTTTAGTTGGAAAAAAAAGTTAGTACAATTCAATACACAACCTTGTTGCTGCTGCAGTTCCAGAATAAATATTTTTAGGAAAGTCAATCAAGTGTCAGCATAAGCAAGAGATCAGCCAGGAAGATGGTCTCAGATTAGTGCATCCCAACTGCTCAGTTTGCCCTCCCCCTCCATAGGAACAAAATGCTCCATTAGCCTATAGGCTAGCAATGCTGTGTACACAACGTAAACGATCATACAAAGTATCTAGTCCCGAGCCCTGCAGGTGCCAGGCTTCGTCAGGGAGGGCGGAGCTTAGAACAACATTTTTTTGTTGATGAGCATTTAGGCCCACCCCCTGCTCTGTAAATGGACGTGTACTGTAAGCAGTGCATGTTAAGTACTTTAAAGCATTATTAAAGCAATCTGCAAGAAAAACGCGGATGTAGAGGGAAGGCTCTGGATCCCATAGAGCCTTCCCTGTCCTCTCTCCATGCCCACGTTTCTGCACTGTCCCCTGTTGCATTTCCGTGCCTTCCGGATGCGTCAGAAGCTCTTGCGTCCCCGCGTGCAGTCTGAAGATGGGCGCATCTGTACTGCGCATGCATGCGCAAGCCCAGACTCACACGTGTAGGACGTATGCGCTCGTCTGCGGAAGTCCTGGGGGATACGAGTACTCTCACAGGCTGCCCAAGGAGGGCTGAAGACCTATTCGACCAAGCTGATTGAAAAGCTTCACCGGCGCCCGGCACTGGTGAGCATCTAACCCCTTTTTTCAGCTTGCTTCACTATTGCTTTAGGCCCCTTTTTACAGCGGCGCATTGTTACCTCGCAGGGTAACTCTATGCCAATGAAAGTCAATGAGGCATTTCATATCTGCGCAATGTGCGCCAGAAGTCGCCAGCAATACCGGAGCAGCAGTGCGTTAGTGGCCAGCATGCATGGTGACGTGTGATGAAAACGAAAGTCATCTAAGTCTTTGGTGCCACATATTTTTTTTTAAATTGTGTAGCGGTATTGTTGTGGCACGCATGCGCAGAAGAGTATTTTTTTTTTTCAATACACTTATGCGCAATTCGAATTTTGGCCACAGGAAGTCGGCACTAGAGAGCCTCACTTCCTGCTTGGTTTGCAGCCAAAAGGCGGCATTGCCGCGGTAATCCCCGAAGGCTATTTTTAGCGGTGCAATGGCATCATAGGAATGCTTTATTAATGCTGGTTAGCAATGTAAAACAAGCCTTCAATTCCAGTACCACAAGGGGCCTGCTGGTACCTTTGTTATATTCCCTATTATAGGGAGCCCTTGCTATACCTTAGATATAGTGTAAGGAGCAGTTCCCCTTTAACATGACGGTAGTGTTCTCCTTCATACTGGTTCTGCAAAGATCCAGATCATGCTCTTAACTCAACACATCTCAGTCCAGGCACGTCCGGCTCGTCCAGAAAATGTAAACCACATGCCCGCTGCCTGGCTTGCCTTTCTCAGGCACCCCCTAGTGGACATCTGTCGGATAGCTGGAGGGGACAGGCGGGCCAGCGGCCAACCGATGGTGCCAATTAGCCGGCCACCCCCCACCCCTTTCCTCCACAGCCTGTTATCATCTCGCGGAGAATATTTCCCGTTCCCAGAGGCCCGCGCTTTTCCAGGCCTGGTAAACATGCCCTGGTGTTGATTAAAATAATCAGCCTTGTTTACAAGTCCTACAAAAACGAAGAAAGAAAGAATAGTTGGGTAAAAACTTACATGTGTTTGGATGGCAGTCGGCATTTAAAGGGATTCTACCTGTTTTTAAGACTGCTGCCTTTATCTGGTCTACATATCGAAGACTATGCATAATAAATTCCCTTGTCTTATCTGACTGTCATCCTTGAGGTAAGCCACCTCATTTTTCTATGTTTTAAGTTTAATTCCCACCTGGGCGCCTCTTTACCCTTATTGTGTGCATATACAACCCCTATCCCATCAAGGTTGGATTGGACCCCTCTGGTGCCATGTGGTGAACAGCATTGTGGCATCCAGTTGCTTTTTTTTACCATATCCAGTCCCGTTGGGCCACCCTGAGTGGAGTCCGGTTCATTGTCTCCGCCTGCCTCAAGTGGTTGGTTGCCAATTTACAACCCACCTTTGTGAGTAGCCCTTTTTTGACTTATAGACTTTCCATTTACTACAAATGTGCTGCGCTATTTGAGCTCCAGTTGTCTCTGTTTTTTCCTCAGGGCGTCAAGGCACCCCATCTTTCCACATATTGAAGGTGTTGAAGCGAACCTGTATTCGGAGGATATTAGAGCTCCATTGCAGGTCTTTTATTAAGCTAAATTAACGTCATTTATCTTTTCTTTTTTTGTCTGTGTGTCGAAAACTAAAGCCTCGTACACACCCTAGAGAAAACATGTCAAACACCGGCCATCACATTTGGGCCGCAAGTGGTTTCCCCATTATGTTTGGCCCGTCAGGTCCTGAGTGCCAAGCTTATGTGGCTAAGCACTGAAACTATGAGGAGTAAGGGAGGGGTGGCGCTAGAGGTGGTGGCACAAGCCAATAGGAAGTGCCAAGGGAGGGATGGACCTTAGAAGAGCGGAGCTTGGTATAGCTGCATGCTGTCGAGCGCACCAATGGGACTGCATAGCTTGCCAGGGCTCAGTGTTGCAAAGTGTAAAGGACGTTGAAGCGCTTGCACATCACTTGATGACATGCAGCGTCATGACTTCACGTGCTGCTTGTGGAAGTAATGCTGGAATATCTCATTTCACCACTTCACCGTTAAGGGTTTTTTTCCCCTTAAAGGACAGCTGTAATGAGAGGGATATGGAGGCTGCCATATTTATTTTTTTAAACAATAGCAGTTGCATGGCTGTCCTGTAAACCTCTGCCTCTAATACTTTTAGCTATAGACCCTGAACAAGCATGCAGCATATCATCTGTTTGTGACATTATTGTCAGTTCTGACAAGATTATCTGCATGCTTGTTTCTGGTGTGATTCAGACACTACTGCAGCCAAACAGATCAGCAGGATTGCCAGGCAACTGGTATTGTTTAAAAGGAAATAAATATGGCAGCCTCCTTATCCCTCTTGTTACAGTTGTCCTTTAAAAACGAGCGCTATTTTCACATTTCAGTGCTGCTTCCATTCATTTGGCAATAATTGAATCACTATTTATCACACCTAAATGATCTATATATATATTTTTTCCACCTACTAATTAGGCATTCTTTATATGCATTTTAACCTCCTTAGCGGTAATCCCGAGTCAGGCCAAAGACAGAAATCCGCAGCTCAGCGGTAATCCCGTGCCTGAGTGAGTTACAGTGCTGCCCATAATAATTCATACCCCTGGCAAATTTTGACTTGACCTCCCTGGCGGTTTGTTAAAATCCGCCAGGGGGCAGCAAATACCTTTTTTTTTATTTTTTATTTTTTTTTCATGTAGCGAGACAATGTCTCGCTACATGATAGCCGCTGCTGAGCGGCATCCCCCCAGCCCCTCCGATCGCCGCCGGCGAACGGAGATCAAGAGATCCCGTTCAAAGAACGGGATCTCTTGGAGGGCTTCCCCCATCACCATGGCGACGGGGCGGGATGACGTCACCGACGTCATCGACGTCGTGACGTCAAAGGGGAATCCGATCCACCCCACGGCGCTGCCTGGCACTGA
The DNA here is from genome assembly GCF_040937935.1 of Hyperolius riggenbachi. Taxonomy (NCBI): domain Eukaryota; kingdom Metazoa; phylum Chordata; class Amphibia; order Anura; family Hyperoliidae; genus Hyperolius; species Hyperolius riggenbachi. Next base: position 188,258,884 of record NC_090657.1, on the reverse strand, counting down.
TTGGCCAGGCAGCGCACAGGGGGGGGGGGGGGGGGGCTGCGGCGACGGGTATAGCGGCGGATCGGCGGGCAGCGGCGGCGATCGGAGGTTACACGCAGCTAGCAAAGTGCTAGCTGCGTGTAACAAAAAAAAAATTATGCAAATCGGCCCAGCGGGGCCTGAGCGGTGCCTCCCGGCGGCATAGCCCGAGCTCAGCTCGGGCTTACCGCCAGGGAGGTTAAAGTTACTTTTATTCAACCAGCAAGTCATTTTTTGATGGGAAATGACACAGATGGGGAAAAAAAATTCTCAGCTTTTATTTATATTATTATTATTTACAAAGCCTTTATTGGCTATTACAGCAATCAAACGTTCTTATAATTGCAGACCAGCTTTTTGCATGTCTCCACAGGTATTTTTGACCATTCATCTTTATCAATGAGCTCCAAATCTTTCAGGTTGGGAGGGTCTTCTTGCCATCACCCAGATCTTTACCTCCCTCCACATATTCTCAATTGGATTCATGTCAGGACTCTGGCTGGGCCACTCCTAAACGTTAATGTTGTTGTCTGCTAACCATTTCTTCACCACTTTTGCTGTGTGGTTTGGGTCATTGTAATGCTGAAATGTCCACTGGTGCCCAAGGCCAAGTTTCTCTGCAGACTGCCTGATGTTGTCGTTGAGAATCCTCATGCATTGCTCTTTTTTCATGGTGCTGTTTACTGTGATTAGGTTCCCTGGTCCATTGGCCGAAAAACACTACCAAAGCATTAGGTTCCCACCACCATGTTTGACAGTGGGGATGGTGTTCTTTGGGTTGAAGGCTTCTCCTTTTTTATGCCAAATGAAGGAAACCTCATTGTTACCAAACAGTTCAATTTTCGTTTCATCTGATCATAACACAGAAGACCAGAAGTCTTCGTCTTTGTCCAGATGAGCATTTGCAAAGGCCAAGTGTGAGAGAACGCGGAAAAGCCGCCACGTGTACTGGCTGATTCCGCGTCCAGCGCGGCGGTTTGTCCGCAGCAGCGTGCGTCTTGTGTTGTTGGGTCTGTTAGTTCACACAGATTGAGGAATACGTGTGCGCGCGCTGAGAGGCAGAACCTTTATGACAAACAAGGAGGGATCAGCTGACCAGGTCGGTCAGCTGACCTCAAGGCAAGTGTCTATTGGTTGATCGCTGATGGGCGGCGCCGGAGAGCGCTGCCCTATATATAGTCACTGCTGTCCAGTCTCACGTTGTCTGCCGTTGCGAACACTTACGTGGAAGCACTCAGACCTTAGTCAGATCCAACAGTGTGTTTGAACCAGGAGGACATGGGAATTCACACTGAGCCAGATTACCTCTGTTATTATTGTGTTATACTTCAGACTAGTTCCAGGGTGTCGAGACCACGGACCTCACACCCAAGACTAGGGATTCTGTGTTATCATTCTATTATACTCCAGACTAGTTCCAGGGTGTAGAGACCACGGACCTCACACCCAAGACTAGGCATTGTTGATATCTGTTATGACCTATTGCATTCCTGACTATCCCTCTGCTTTCTGATTCGGTACCTACGTATATCTGATTACCTGTTGCCAGACCCTGCTTGCCTTGGATACCGAATCAGTCTTCTGCCTTTGTACCTTATCTGTCTGTGTGTTGCCGACCTGGCTTGCCCGACCCAGAGAGCTATCTCCCTCCTTCAGAGATAGTCTCCAGACCTGCTAGTGACATCCACCTGTCAGGTGTCACTCACTCTCAGGTCCTTCCTACCTTCACCCTGGGACTCCACCCCTTTGGAGGTCTCAGGCTGCTGGAAGGTTTTTGTAAAGGCAGTATCACCCGTACTGCCAAAGACCACCTGCTCCTCGGGTGGTCTTACTCAAAGTTATTACCGTTGCACCAAACACTCACACTATATAGGTGTCCAGTGGTTAGTTATACTTGGATTATCGGTGATTCTGCAGATCAATAATCAGGTATAATCTGTATTCTTTGTGATACTGCAGATCACCAATAATCAGATTCTCTCCGTGTGCTGACACTGATCGTTACACCAAGTGAGCTTGTGTGTGCCTTATCTGGAGAAGTGGCGTCCTCCTTATGCTTCATACACACTTGAGATAACAGTCTTTGGAAAAGGCAAGATCACAGACCAATTTTACCCCATTCCATATAGTATGATAGCCATACTCTACACAGTCTATTCTATGGAGCTGCACTCCCCATCAGATAAAATCTTTGCAAGATGCTGCACACAAAGATGCTGTACACACTCAAAAGATCATTATCTGCAAAAGATCTGTTCCTGCAAAATATCCATTCCTGCAAAATGCATTCATAGTCTGAGATCTGCAGATCATCATACACACCTTGTTTAACAGACTTCATCTGCATATCTGGCAATCAAATGCAGATCTGAAAATCCACCCTGGTGAATCTGATCTGCAGATGATCTGCAGATGATTGTCTGTTAAACTAAGTGTGTATGATGATCTGCAGATCTCATAGACTATGAATGCATTTTGCAGGAATGGATCTTTTGCAGGAACAGATCTTTTGCAGATAATGATCTTTTGAGTGTGTACGGGCATCTTTGTGTGCAGCATCCTGCAAAGATTTTATTTGTTGGGGAGTGCAGCTCCATAGAATAGACTGTGTAGAGTATGGCTCTCATACTACATGGAAGGGGGTAAAATTGGTCTGTGATCTTGCCTTTTCCAAAGACTTTTATCTCAAGTGTGTATGAAGCATTAGTCTTCATCCGTGGAACCCAGCAGTGTGCAGTGTCCGTTGGATTGCCTGCCTTGAGACATTCCCACCAGCAGAGACCAGATTCACCAGGATGGCTTTGGTGGTGATCCTTGGATTCTTTTTCACCTCTCACTATCCTCCTAGCCAGCACAGGTGTTTCTTTTGGCTTCCGACCACGTCCTCTGAGATTTTTTCCATAGTGCAGAGCTTCTTGTATTTTTTAATAATACTTTGCACTGTAGCCACTGGAACTTGAAAACATTTAGAAAGGGCCTTGTAGCCCTTTCCTGACTTGTGAGCAGCCGCGGGTCCTTACTGAGCTCCTTTGTCTTAAGGTGGCCATACACTGGTCGATTTGCCATCAGATCGACCAACAGATAGATCCCTCTCTGATCGAATCTGATCAGAGAGGGATCGTATGGCTGCCTTTACTGCAAACAGATTGTGAATCGACTTCACTATGAAACCGATTCACGATCTGTGGAGCTGCTGCCACCCCAAACAACCCCATACACCCCCCCCCCCCCCCCCGGCAGGAATACATTACTTGATCCAGCCTGCGCGAGTCCCCTGGTCTCCGCTGTCGTCTTCTCCGCTCTGGACTCCAGGGCTACAGCTTCACTTTACTTCCTGCCGTGGGAAGTTTAAACAGTAGAGCGCGCTCTACTGTTTAAACTTCCTGTCAGGACAGGAAGTAAGTAAAACCAGCCGGAGCCCAGTGCGGAGAAGGGACAGCGGAGACCAGGGGACTCGCACCGGCGGAACAGGTAATGTATTGCCCCTAACGTCGGTCGTCGGACTTTCGAACACCGCTATTGACGCACTCCCAACCCGCCGACAATCGAGCAAATTCTGACACACGGACGGATCGACGGGAACGATCTATTTCGGACAGAAATCGCTTGTTCGTTCAGCGTTTGCGCAACGATTTCACAGCAGATTTTATCACAGTGATCAAATCTGCTGTATATTGGCGGGAAAATCATTAAGTGTATGGGCCCCTTTAGCCATGACTGCCCACAAACCAAGTGCAAAGAGCTGCTGTTGAGTTCAGTTAAACCTATCTGGACGAACATTGTCATCCAGATAGGCTGCACGCACTCCTGCAGGCTGTGCAGGCTCCCGCCGCCGGCCGTTAGCCCAGCGATCAGTAAATGGGATTTTAGATCCCATTCATTGATCGAAACCCCCCGCAGAAAAACCGACAGCCTCTTATCTGAGGCTGCAGTTTTTCTGAGTAACAAAAAGTTTCCTGTCCTCCGAATTCTTCCTGAAAGTGTACGATCACGCTTCCAGGACTTTTTGACTGTGGCCATCTTGTGGCCAAATAGTAAAACTACACCCACATCCTAAAATTAGCTGTTTACCTCCCACACCAAAAATTACCCAAATAAAATTTTTAATAAAAAAAAATTACAATTAAAAAACAAAACAAAAACAAACATAGTTACCTAAGGGTCTGAACTTTTTAAATGTGCATGTCAAAGGAGTCTATTAATATAATTTTTTAAATTATGGGCTTGTAAATATTGATGGACGCAAATTGAAAAAATGCACCTTTATTTCCAAATAAAATATCGGCGTCATACATTGTGATAGGCTTCCTCTTCAATCAAGTCAGCACCATCAGTAGTAAAAAATGGCTCTTTATTATTAAAACGGTAGGATATGAATATTTAGGAGGGAGGTTGGCAGGTGTGGGCAGGCTCTGGGTTATTATGGAATGTTTCCCATTTGCATATTAACCATCTTAGCGGTATGGACGAGCTCAGCTCGTCCATCACCGCCGATGGCTGCCGCTCAGGCCCTGCTGGGCCGATTTTGTTGAAATAAAAAGCAGCACACGCAGCCGGCACTTTGCCAGCCGCGTGTGCTGCCTGATCGCCGCCGCTCTGCGGCGATCCGCCGCTAGCAGCGGCGAAAGAGGGTCCCCCCAGCCGCCTGAGCCCTGCGCAGCCGGAACAAATAGTTCCGGCCAGCGCTAAGGGCTGGATCGGAGGCGGCTGACGTCCATGACGTCACTCCGCTCGTCGCCATGGCGACGAAGTAAGCAAAACACGGAAGGCCGCTCATTGCGGCCTTCCGTGTTACTTCTGGCCGCCGGAGGCGATCAGAAGAACGCCTCCGGAGCGCCCTCTAGTTGGCTGCATGAAATAGTTTTTTTTTTATTTAAAAAAAACCCTCCCGCAGCCGCCCTGGCGATCTTAATAGAACGCCAGGGTGGTTAAAGGCTGCAGTTTTCTATGCAGTCCGCCCTACCATTGCTGCACTCTAAATTGGTCCAATATGCTTGCACCTGATTGGTGCTGGGGCACATTGATACCTATTTAAAGGTGGATTTTGTAGTTTGTTAGTATGATACGATCCTATTCAGCTTGAGAAAGGTCCTATGGCTGAAACAGCGGAGCTACCTTTTTAATAATAAAGAGCTATTTTTACTACTGATGGTGCTGACTTGATTTAAGAGGAAGTCGGTTGGAGTGTCTACCTGTGCAGAGGCGCTGCAAGTCAAAGCACATCAAACCTCCATTCCGTGGGTGCTCGCTTGACACTGAAATACATTGTGATAGGGACATACCGTAATTTAAATGGTGTAATAAGCGGGACAAATGGGCAAGTAAAATACATGGATTTTAATTACGGTAGCATGTATTTAAAACTATAATGGCCAAAAACTGAGAAATAATGATTTTTTCCCATTTCTTTCTTAATCCTGTTAAAATGGATTTAGAATAAATTAAATCTTAGCAAAAGGTATCACTCAAAGAAAGCCTAATTGGTGGCGGAAAAAACAAGATATAGATCAATTCATTGTGATGAGTAAAGTTTTATTGGCCAATGAATGGGTTGGGTTGCTCAGATGCAAAAAAAAAATAAACAACCCTGTGGGCTTAAGTGGTTAAAACAGTTGTTCCCAATTAATCAGGGTAATTAGGATGCTTTAGAACAGCTTGGGTTATTTGGAATGGTATAGAACTTTGGATTTTTCTTCAGACTGTGACAGTTTGTGAAGGGTATGAATAATTTTGGACTGGACACTTTTTGCTCAAATGTAAATAAAAGCCGAGAAATTATTTTTCTGTCAATAATGCCTCTCTCTCTTGTCCATCATCTTATTATCTCTTGGGAGACACCTATGTCATTTTCCAACAAAGAATGACTTGCTGGCTGAATAAAAGTAACTGTCAAAATTTGCCAAGGGTATGAATAATTATGGGCAGCACTGTATATACAGGAGCTGCTGCAGATCTCTCTGTGGTATGTTTTTCTTTTTTCTTGTTTTTAGGGTCTAAAAGCTTGTGAAAAAATTGCACCGCTGTTAGACCCTAAATCTGGAAATAATCATAACGCCATGGAGGTTGAAGAGAGTAATAAGAAAAGAAAATTGAAATAATTATTTCTCAGTTTTAACCTCCTCAGTGGTAAGCCCGAGCTAAAATCGGGCTAAGCCCGATAAAAAATTTTTAAAAAGTGCTGCGCCACCATCCTGCCAGGGAGGTTAATCTGTTATAATTTTAAAATAAAACCTGCTACAGTAGATAAACCCACCCAGCCCCCGCCCCATTTTATTGTCCAATTTCCCGGTTATTACATTTAAATTGTATCCCTAGTACAAACAATGTGTGGTGACAGTTTTTTATTGTCTTGGTCGTGAGCATTGTCCCCCCCCCCCACCCCCCACCCTGCTTGTTCGAAGCTGCTTTGTCGTGATAAGTACTATCATTGGCTGTATTTGATTTGGTTCATTTCCAAGCTGCAACAAAATTTGCATCCACTTGTAATTGTTAGCATTCGCTGACCATCAGCTCTGATCCCACAGATGAGCTCTGGTGGAGCTAATGGTTAAAAATATAAATCCCATCTCCAACACTGAACTTAAAGGGACTCCGAGCAGTGCGGAAACTATGGAAAGATGCATATCATTTTAAAGCTCTCTTTCTCCTCTTTCCAATGATATATAAACCACCGCCCTACGCCTTTTAGTTTTCACGATTTTCGCGATTGAATTTGCAGCGGCTGCGATTTTAATCGCGAAAATAGAGAAAACTAAAAGGCGTAGGGCGACGATTTAGGGGTCGTCAGAAAGAGGAGAAAGAGAGCTTTAAAATGATATCCATCTTTCCATAGTTACTTGTATTACGCCCTGTGTAATACAATGTAACTATGGAAAGATGGATATCATTTTGAAGCTCTCTTTCTCCTCTTTCTGACGACCCCTAAATCGTCGCCCTAAGCCTTTTAGTTTTCTCTATTTTCGTGATTGAAATCGTGGCCGCGGCAATTTCAATCACGAAAATCATGAAAACTAAAGGGCGTATGGCGGTGATTTATATATCATTGGAAAGAGGAGAAAGAGAGCTTTAAAATGATATGCATCATTCCATAGTTTCCGCACTGTTCGGAGTCCCTTTAAAACTGAATCGATTTTAATAACTTAGTCATGAGAGTATTGCTATTGGGTTGAAATCAGGCTTTTACAGCTAAAAATCTGGTGCTAGTCTTTTCAGGGGACCCAGCAGGAAACCTCATAGGGAAATTCAGCTAATGTGATTGGGTGGACGTCACCCTCTCAAACTGCTAGGCTTCAGATAGGTTGTAGTAAGCTACACCCACTCTATTCCTCCAATCACAACACTTCATGCTTAAGAGGGTGCTGTGATTGGAGAAATTATCCTTTTGAGGTTTCCTGCTGGGTCCCCTACACTAGACTAGCAGTAAAAATCCTGTCTTGATGTTCTGATCACATGACCAGGAGCAGTACTATACAAGGACCAAGTTTTAGGCTTTGATGTTAGGACAGTTGCTGCTGACATTGCATCATCCCTTGTCTCAGATTGCAGCCTATAGCCATTATAATCTATGATGCAGTAGCTGGCCAATCTCCAGGTTCCTAATTCAGCATCTGTGGGATGTTTTGGACAAATAGATACATGGAGTCCTCACCTTCCAACTTACAGGATTTAAAGCAGAACTGTAGATACGTTTCAAACACACTGTTTCACTTACCCAGCTGCCGTCCCGGTCCTCCACGAGCCTCAGTTCTCCCGCCGCCGCTCCGTTCCGTACCTCGACTTGTAAGTCGAGGCCAACGCAGCCCTGCCAAGCGTATCTTTTCTTCGCGTTACCCTCTGCAATAGTGCTATTGCAGAGGGGAACGCGAAGAAAGGGTAGGCGTGGCCAGTGGCCCGACAGTAAAACCGAAAGTAGCTGGCTACTGAGTGAGAGAGGTGTTTTCAGAAAGAAACAGAGGTGTGGGAGGGAAAGAGCCTTCAGCCAGTCAGGCTGCATTAGTGAAGTCTGAGGGTAAATAGAGAAGTAGAAAAGGACAACCCAGCATGCCCTGCAACTTCCTTTTTGTGTACCAAATAAGAGTAATATAAACTGGGGAATGATCATTTATCAACAAGAAAACTTATAGTGATTTTAACTTTTGGATTGCCTGGTTAGCATCCTTATTACATGTTTACCAGATAAAAATAAAGAATTGATTTTTTATTTTATGCCCGACAGTTACACTTTAAACAGAACCAGTTGTCTAGCAGCCCTGCTGATCTCTATTGTTGCAGTAAAGTTTGAATCACACACCTGGAATAAGCGTGCAGCTTATTCTCTGGTTGAACTCGATGGACGTATGTCTTTTGTTCAATCCAAATAACTATGTATGTAACTATTCCAGTCAGCCTTCAGTCAGAGCACCTGATCTGCATGCTTGTTCAGGGTCTATGGCTAAGGCCCGGTTCACATTAGCGTTCCCTGTCCGGATTTTCCTGATCTGATCCGGACCGTATACTGTACAAACGGAACGTACGTTCCGCGTAGCAATGCAAAGTCTATGCGGATGTTCACACGTGTCCGTTCCGTACAGTACGGAGCCGGACCCGGACTCCGGACACTTTTCCAACATGCGCTATTTTTTGGGTCCGGATCTCCGGCCCACGCACCCGGACCGGAGCCTGACAGCACCATCTGGAACACATCTGGAACACAGAAACCAATGGGGAACGGAAGGCACAGAACACACTGCCTACAAAAACCTGACGTTCTACCCCACTTCCTATGCGTATCCAAGCGGCCATTTCGGATGGGGACACATGGGCCAAGCATGTCTGGAGTGGAGCAGCAGTGACAGACGTGCTGGAGCTGTTTGGCAGAATATCGGAGGTGGAGGTGAGGCCTGCAGCGGAGGAACCTGATTCTACACGTGCACCAGGTGCACCTTCTGCTGACCCCAACATTTTTTTATTTAAATGTAACTGTTTTTTGCCCACGGATCCGGATGGCAGCCTGATGCATGCCTGATACAAACGGACCGGATCCGGATCGGAACCGTACGGTTCTGATCAGGATCAGGTCCTGATCTGATTATCCTGATCCGATCAGGATCCGGTCTGTTTACTTGCCAAAACGCAAGTGTGAACGGGGCCTAAGAGTATTAGAGGCAGAGAACCTGCAGGACAGCCAGGTTTAAGGCTAGGTTCACAATAGGACGTTGCCTTGTAAAGTTGCAAAACAGCATTACAATGCAATGCAAATAAAAAGTGGTAACACAGGTTATCTCTGCCTTACCGTGGCATACAGTAGGTACAGTAAGGCATGCAGGCAATGAAAAGTATGCTTTCCTGTACCTGGTAATGTGTGCGTCTAGCAGTGCGTTACTCTATCGCTACACATTACCATGTAACGCTAACATCGCACTGTGAGCATCACATAAACTACTCATTGCAGTGCGGTAAGCTGCGTTATACAATTTTAGAACGCAGCTCGGCAATGTCCTACTGTGAATGTAGCCTTAAAGAGACTCCGTAACAAAAATTGCATCCTGTTTTTTATCATCCTACAAGTTCCAAAAGCTATTCTAATGTGTTCTCGCTTACTGCAGCACTTTGTACTATCACAGTCTCTGTAATAAATCAATGTATCTTTCCCTTGTCAGACTTGTCAGCCTGTGTCTGGAAGGCTGCCAAGTTCTTCAGTGTTGTGGTTCTGCTATGAACTCCCCCCTCAGGGGGGAAAGAAACACACAAATGATCTCTTGAGATTCAAAAGGAAGGCTGTATACAGCCTGCTTGTGTATGGATGTATTTTCTATGTGTGGACATACTGTACATCAACCTACTTCCTGTTTTGGTGGCCATTTTGTTTGTTTATAAACAAACTTTTTAAAACAGTTTTTAACCACTTTTAATGCGGCGGGGAGCGGTGAAATTGTGATAGAGGGGGATAGGAGATGTCCCCTAACACACTGGTATGTTTACTTTTGTGCGATTTTAACAATACAGATTCTCTTTAAAGGAAATAAATATGTCCGCCTCCTATCACTTCAGATTTGCTTAAAGCGGACCCAAACTCAGACCTCCTCTCTGCTCTAAAAGGTACACAACAGCATGATAACCTTTAAACAAAAAACTTGTATTTGTTACAGCTGATTCATGGAAGCAGACATAATGTTTACAGCCTGTGCTTTCAAATGGGCTTCTCTGCCGTGGCAGTGATGTGACACGGGGAGAGATTGAATTACAACTTGTGATTAGAGACTAATGAGGGGGAATTAAACAGGCTAAACGCTCTAAATACATACAGGGGGCATTTCTCTACGTTTCCCTTCTGTCCTGTGCAAGAGTTCAGGTCCACATAAAGATTATTATGCTGTTGCTTATTTTTTAGAGCAGAGAGGAAATTCTTGAGTTCAGGTCCACTTTAACATAATTCGTACCTTTAAAGCAAAAGAAAAAAACCTCCTCCCAACATTGCATTTTGTGCTTTTGAAGGCAGGGAGGTGTCTTGCCGTCAGATCCCTGCAGGACACCAGGAATAAAGGTTTCTGTAAGCGCAGAGTGTTTTCCTCGGGGCGATGTTCTATAAAACTCGAGTCCCAGGCCCGCTGCAGCTGTAACCTGGCTTGTGTTAAGAAGATTTTCTTTGGAAAGGGGGTGACTGGCGCATTCCAGTGCGCAACAGGGCCACCCTCCCCTGCTGGTGCACAGCCAAAGGTTAGCAGAGATGTCACCGCGTGTATGTGCTGCGAGGCGAGATCTATAGAGGAGAAAGTATGGAAGACCAGCTGTGGTAACAGTAACCGCTTCTCCTATACGGCTGTTGCTCCACCACCGCCCAACGCCTATTTTTCCCGGGTGTCTGACCCGCCACTGAACTGTGAAGGAATCGAGCTAGCTTAATTGCAATTAAAAAAAAAAAAATAGCATGCGTAACTGATCGCCCGACCTTGTTGCAAATTAATAAAATTAAAGTTACTTACTATCCCAGACAGCTGCAGGTTTTCCGCAGATGTCAAAGCGCAAATTATTGGTCTACCGCAGTACCAGCGCAAGTGTAAAGCTGCATATTCACCTGACGAATTTACTGTCGACCGGCGATTCTCGACCGGCGATTTTTAAACACCGCTGCGAGGTGGGTACAGGCCCACAATTGTAAACGTCACAAAGCGTTGCGCCAATGATGACGGACCGACGTGGGGGAACAGATCTTTGTGATCCCTAACACCGCGCAAATACCCGCTCTCGCCACCATGTACGTCACGTGACCTCGCGCCTAACCTGCCGACAGGAAGAGGCATCCTTAGCGGCCATCGTCAAAGGGGCGTCACTGGACTCGTCGAGCGGTGAGTACGCCAGCTTTAGACGGGAAAATCATGTAAAATGTAACCATGTAAAATTCTGATGCCCTGCTTCAAAAGGGGCAGAAAATGAGAACCGCCTGATTTCCAGATGGTCATCAAAGGTGGCCTTACAGATACTGATTTTGCGGCTCAATCGACCAACCGATTTGATCATTTTATCAAATCTGATTAAATCTGTGCTGCAACAAATCCACATGCCTGATTTGAACGATTTCCTGATGTATGGGCACCTTGTGATTTAAAGAGAAATTCCGACCAAGAATTGAACTTTATCCCAGTAGCGGATACCCCCTTTTACATGAGAAATCTATTCCTTTTCACAAACAGACCATCAGGGGGCGCTGTATCACTGATATTATGGTGAAACCCCTCCCACAAGAAACTCTGAGGACCGTGGTACTCCTGGCAGTTTCCTGTCTGTGAACCTTGTTGCATTGTGGGAAATAGCTGTTTACAGATGTTTCCAACTGCCAAAAAAGCATGCAGCAGCTACATCACCTGCCAACAGCAAAAATGTCACCATGTAATAAATGTCAGAATGTAAATCGGGGATTTAAAGAGAACCTGAACTGAAAATAAAATTTAAAATAACCATACATAGGTCATACTTACCTCCTGTGTAGTCTACTCCTCAATCTCTTTCTCCTCTCCTGCGCCCCATTTGTTCACTGTGATCAGATAATAGGACAAGGATTTCGGGTTAGGCGATCTTAGAGGGAGTAGTCACTTAAAAAGTCAAACATAGAAATGCATTGGCAAAGCACCAGATTATCAGGAATTTTATTTACAATACTCTGTATCGAACGAAGTGAATCGGCACTGGATTCCTACATACCCTGTATAGGGGCTGATTTAGAAAGACAACATGTGTAAACAGGACTGTCTCCTTAAAGGTCTCCTGAAGTGAGAGGCAAATGGAGGCTACCATTTTTATTTCCTTTTAAACAATACCAGCTGACTGGCAGTCCAGCTGATCTTTTATGCATCTGCAATGTCTTAATCATGCACCTGAAACAAGCATGCAGCAAATCTGTTCAGGGTCTATGGATAAAAGTATTACAGAAAGAGGATCAGCAGGCAAGCCAGGCAATGTGCATTGTTTAAAAGGAAATAAATGTGTCAACCTCCATATCCCTCTTACTTCAGGTGTCCTCCAATTAGAGAGGAACGCCAGTGAAAATAATGTAATAAAAAGTGCTTCATTTTTAAAGTAAAGTAATTCTGTATAAAGGATTTAGTCAGTGTTTGCCCATTGTAAAATCTTTCCTTTCCCCGATTTACATTCTGACATTTATCACATGGTGACATTTTTACTCCTGGCAGGTGATGTCAGTGGAAGGAGATGATGCTTGCTTATTTTAGCAGTTGGAAATCGCTGTAAACAGCTGTTATTTCCCACAATGCAACAAGGCTTCCACAGTGTGATGTCAGAACCATGGTCCTGACATCACACTGTGGGAGGGGTTTCACCACAATATCAGCCATTCAGAGCCCCTCGATGATCCGTTTGTGAAAAGGAAAAGATTTCTCATGGGAAAGGGGGTATCAGCTACTGATTGGGATGAAGTTCAATTCTTGGTCATGGTTTCGCTTTAACATTACCAGTTTATAGGATCCCCTTCCTGGCGATGCAAAGATCACCAGTTCTGTGACAGCTGCCATATCTATGAAGCAGTGCTTGATCCCCGGTCTGTATCTCGCTAAATACAGTTTCCCACTACAAGAGGATGCTGTTGGCTGCAGTGGAACTAAATGGAGAAAGTACTACCTTTTTTTTTTTTTCGTGAATGGCCACTTCCAAAGCAAAGTTCCATTCAGGTGGTTGGAACTTGCGATCAAACCTTTTGAGTAATTAGCGTAAGCACATAAAAGCTGATTGGCTCTTTCTATATGTAGGGTGACCTGCTAAATAAAAAAAGGTACTATTCCGTTAGCCGGGCGCATCCACCAGGTGGCGTTAATTGCTATTTCCCCTCCAGGCCGCCATGGATAGTAGGGAAAGTTGTAACTCTGGTGGAGTCTTATCGCCACCTAGTGGATGCGCCCGGCTAACGGAAAAGAACCTAAAAAAACAAAGAAGTGGGGTCCTGTTAAAGCTAATGTAAATTGTAAAAACTGTAAAAAACAAAAGACAAAACCCTAATACTTACATAATGAGGAGCAAGGCTCTGGGTCCTATAACGAGCGCTGTAAAAACAGCACAGATTTAGACGCAGCTGGCGCCACCATAGACGGCAATAGGAATTGCGGCTATATTGCGGCTATATCAACGCTCAGTGAGTGATTTTGGCACTGTTAAAAGACGAAGCACAAATCACTACATGAACACTGTAATTCGGGCGCTAGCAACAGCTGGAAGCCGAAATATGTCTTACCCCCACTATCCATGGTGGCCTGGAGGGGGAATAGTTATTAATGCCGTGGGGACTTGTGCAGGAGAAGGGTGAGCCTTTTAACGGCTCTACTCTACGCCCAACTTCCCGGGCAGCAGTTTCATAAGTATGCTCCTACAGAGCCTTCTTGCTCCTCTCACAGTCCCCTTGTTCCAGCGATGTCACCCCTGTTTGAATGCCCCGCCGCGGGAGGCTTCGGAAGCCCGAGTGCTTTCAAAGACTGGCGGCTCTGTACTATGCATGCGCGAGAGAGCGCAGCCACAGTACGGAGCTGCTCCTCTTCAAGAGCACTCCCCAAAGACATCTGAATCCTCCTGTTGCTTCATAGAGCAGTATTTAACCGTTTGGTCGGATACTGCTCCTGGGGGTGACAGAGCTGGAACGAGGGGACTGTAAGAGGAGCGTGAAGACTCTATAGCACCCAGAGCCTTTCCTCTCCTTGGGTATGTATTTGGTTTTTTATTTTATTTTTTTCTTGAGGGGGGGGGGGGGGATTGGTTCACAATTACCAACAGATCTCCAGATATTGCGAAGCCTAGTAGAAATAATACCCGGTCTCCCAAAATGCTCTGGAAAAGGGATTCTGAATAGCTAAGCAGCCTAGGCTAAGCACGGCCGCCATCAGGGCATCACAGGGGGGACTGTTATATGGGGCCCTAGTGAATCTGGGGCCCGGTGAACAGTGGCACACACGGCTGCAGTCTGTGTCTGTCCTTCTGGCTGAGAGGTGACAGGAGGCTCTTGCAGGAGTTACCTTAGTCAATTAGCATTTAAAGTAAACCTGAGACAAATGTGATAAAAAGACTTTAACTTACCTATTGTCCGTCTGCTCTCTCCTTCCGGTCTGATCTGTTGTGCTCCTATGAAGTCTGCACAATCCAGCTGCGTTGCGGGGCACTGCGCATGCACTGTTCCAGGGCGCGCCCCTCCTCCGTTCTGCTCCCATAGCTGGGAGTGTTCAGCCCAAGTGCAGTTACCACTAAATGAACAGAGAGTAAGTAGAACGTTCCCAGGCATGGGAGCGCGTGAAAAGCAGACACATAAGTTAGTGTGTTCAGGCAATCAAAGATTGTGGTTTGCCATGTGGGGGCAGAGGGGGAGTGAGAGGGGCCCAGTAGGTTTGCCCCATATGGGGCCCAAAAATTTCTGATAGCGGCCCTGAGGCTAAGTATCACTAGGAGGGCAGGGCTTCATACCAATATACAGCAATATTTAGACTTAGGAAGTGTTTCTGATGCTGAAAACAGGATAGTTACCGTAAAAGAAGGGTATCCTGAATAATTGACTGCATTCTACTATACGTCGCTACAGGGCCTCTTTAAACATATTAGCGAATCTACATTGCAATCAGTAGCATTGAAATACACACAGTCGCAACTGTTTATATTCTCTGTAAACATTGTTGTAAAGGGAAAAATGCTCTGATAGGAACATGTGTTTAGCATGGACAAGTAGGAAAAGTGATTAGGGCGGGGAAGCAGATAGTGTGGGTGAGTAAGATTAGGGTGGGGGTAGTGGATAGGATGAGGTTGGGGGGAGTAGATAGCGGGAAGTGGATAGGATAAGGTTGGGGGGAGTAGATAGCGGGGGTGGATAGGATAAGGATGGGGGAAGCAGATAGCGCGGGTGGATAGGATAAGGATGGGGGAAGCAGATAGCGGGGGTGGGTACCATATGGGGGTGGATAGGATAAGGATGAGGGAAGCAGATAGCGGGGGTGGATAGGATAAGGATGGGGGAAGCAGATAGCGAGGGTGGGTACCATATGGGGGTGGATAGGATAAGGATGGGGGTAAGCAGATAGCGAGGGTGGATAGGATAAGGATGAGGGAAGCAGACAGCAGGGGTGGGTTGGATAAGGTTGGGGGGAGCAGGGGGGTGGGTACCATATGGGGGTGGATAGGATAAGGATGGGGGGAAGCAGATAGCGGGGGTGGGTTGGATAAGGTTGGGGGAGCAGGTAGTGGGGGTGGGTAGGATATGGGGGTGGATAGGATAAGGATGAGGGAAGCAGATAGCAGGGGTGGATAGGATAAGGATGAGGGAAGCAGATAGCAGGGGTGGGTTGGATAAGGTTGGGGGGAGCAGGGGGTGGGTACCATATGGGGGTGGATAGGATAAGGATGGGGGGAAGCAGATAGCGAAGGTGGATAGGATAAGGATGAGGGAAGCAGATAGCGGGGGTGGGTTGGATAAGGTTGGGGGAGCAGGTAGTGGGGGTGGGTAGGATATGGGGGAAGCAGATAGTGGGGGTGGGTAGGATATGGGGGTAGCAGATAGTGGGGGCGGATGGGGGAAGCAGATAGCAGGGATGGGTAGGATAAGGTTGGGGGGAGCAGGTAGTGGAGGTGGATAGAATATGGGGGAGCAGATGCTGTGGGGGGGGGGGTTAGGATAAGGTTGAGGGGAGCAGGTAGTGGGGTGGATAGGATGGGGAAGAAGATACTATGGGGGGGGGGGGGGGGTTAGGATAAGGTTGGGGGGAGGCAATAGCAGGGTTGGATAGGAGAGGAGACGAGTGGGAGGAGCAAATAGCATAGGAGATACCTGCAGCACGTTTTAGACAACAGTTGCAGGAACAGCTATCTTCTAATATATATATATATATATATATATATATATATATATATATATATATATATTAGAGTAAGTGCCTCAACCTTCAAGCAAGAAGAAGTAGTGCCCTGCCCCCGTGGCCGGTCTAAGCAAGAAGAAGAAGTGGGCGGTCCTAGACTTGCCGCCGAGCTGGAGGGGGTAGCGGGCAGGAAGGGGGTATTGGGCGCAGGGACGGGGGTCGGACCCCCCCTTCCTCCCTCACCCGGGTCCCCCATGTGCGCTCCCCCCTCCAGCTTAAGCTCAGCAGGACCCCCCCCCCCCCCCCCCACCTGGGTCCCCCATGTGCGCTCCCCCTCCAGCTTAAGCTCAGCAGGACACCCCCCCCCCCTCACCTGGGTCCCCCATGTGCGCTCTCCCTCCAGCTTAAGCTCAGCAGCAGCCGCCATTTGTAAGAGGCAGCGGGTGGGGGATGACTCACCTCTTCCGTGTTCCAGCGTGCGTTCCACTGTCGTCACTTCCTGCAATGCCGTCCACTTACAATACAGTGGGCGGCATTGGAGGAAGTGACGACAGTGCAACGCACGCTGGAACACGGAAGAGGCGAGTCATCCCCGCCTGCTGCCTCTTACTAATAGTGGCTGCTGCTGCTTAGCTTAAGCTGGAGGGGGAGCGCACATGGGGGACCCAGGTGAAGAAAGGGGGGTCCAACCCCCCATCCCCGCCGCTGTGCCCAATACCCCCTTCCTGCCAGCTACTCCCTTATTCAGCATATGGTACGCCGCGGGTCGGCTAGTATGTAATAAAAGGTTAAGGAGGAACTGTAGTGAAAATAGCATAATGAATACAATTGCTTATGGTTTACAACATTCATTTATAGATCATTTATTCAGTGTTCGCACAGTGCCTTTCCCTCTCTTATTTACCTTCTGAAATGTATCACTGGTGGTGGCATATTTAGTTCTGCCAGGTGATCTGTACGGAATGGTCGTTACTGAGAGTTCTATGCGATACTGCTTGCTTGGCAGTTGGAAAAAGCTGTTATTTACCACAATGCAATGAGGATCACTGACAGCAAACTGTAAGGACTTTGGTTATGACATTACACTGTGGGAGGGGTTTCACCACAATATCAGCTATACAGATAAGCTATTTGAGAAAAGATAAAGATTTCCCATAGGGAAGGGGGATATCCGCTACTGATTGGGATGCAGTTCAATCCTTGGTTGAAGTTCCTTGGGGGGATTAGGGCTAGGACAGGTAAGGCAGATGGCTTTTGGATTGCTGCTTTATTGTGCTCTGCTCAGACGGGTCAGCAGTGGGATAGCAGGCGCATGCACATTGCCTTGCTAAGCTGGGGTTGGCATTGCTTCCAAAACTTTGTCCTAAAAATAATGTTCGGTCTGTGGCATTTGGGTGTGAGCCAATATTCGGCGGGTCTTGCTTGCAGGTGGCCAATGGGCTCTGAACCTTCAGACCTCCTGGTATGTTAATCCCCCTCATCTGGGGAATTGTGTATATTACCCCAACGCAAAGGCCTATTAGGCCGTCCACATCTGTATAGCGGATTAGGGAAGTAATTGCTCTGGCCTGCTGAGACTTCAGTGATTTCAGCAATGTAATTGCTCCATGCGTTAACATTCCAATGGCATTTGTACAGTCATTTGAAAGAAAAGGCATATGATGTATGTTTGGGTTACAGCTAATGTCTGAAATCCCCGCTCACTGCTGACATGAGCCGCGTCTGCTTGGCCAGAATCTCAAATGCCGCCGTCGCTTTTCAGCTTGTCCATTTATTAGAGGAGGAATGAGAAACACTTGACCCAAAGCTGACACTTCTTCCAATGCCAGAGAGTTAAAGGGAAGTTCAACTGGACCTATACTGTGACTTGTTTACTGAGCAATGACAGGTCCTGCTCCTCTCCTCAAGTCACAGGTACCTCCTGATAGGCTGGAGGGGGAAACAGCCAGGAAGGGGGGCAGCAGGCACAGAGGCGGGGAGGGGGGTTCGGACCCCCTCTCCCTCACCTGGGACCCCTCCTTCCCCGCTCCCCTTCCAGCTAGTTTCTTTTAAAATGTATCAGCGAGTGGAGAACTTACTCCCTTGCGTTCCACCGCTCACCGCGTCACTTCCTACAATGCCGCCCTCTGTACTCCATTGGGTAGCATTGCAGGAAGTGACGCGGTGAGCGGTGGAACAAGGAAGTGAGTGAGTTTGCCACTCGCAGATAGATACAATTTAAAAGAAACTAGCTGCAGGGGGAGTGAGGAAGGGGGCACCCATGTGAGGGAGGCGGTGGTCCGACCCTCCTCCCCGCCACTGTGCCTGCTGCTCCCCCTTCCTGCCTGCTACCCCCTCCAGCATGGCAGCCCTCCCACCCACGCAAAGAACGGACTGGAAACGTGCTGCAAAAATGGTTTTGAAAACCGGACCGTGGATTGCGTTCTGCAACGGCATGTAGTGTGGACTGAGCATTATAGAATCTGATGAGAAAGATCTGTCGGCTGCCCATACGCCACAGGCTGAAATCGATCCGGAATCGGCCTTGTGACGCTGCATCTGCCGCCTCAATGGCCCAACGCTGTCCCACTAATGTCCAATGTGCCCCTCCACACACACCCACCTATGTTACTCTGTCAACCACATGGGAACAGTGGCAGTGGTTTTGTCTCATTAGTCCCTCGTCCCGATATTGCACGCCATTACCGCCACGCACCCGATCAACCACCACTGCCCGATATCATGCAGCACGTCCTATCAACATGCTTGGCCCGAAAGTGGTCGTGTTGTCGATTGGCATGGTCTTGGCGGCACCGATTGTGATAATTATCAAATCAGATGGTCGATCGTCTGCCAAGTCGATAGATGTATGGCCACCTTTAGTTATATTTTTAAACGTGAAGAAACCTATAACTGTGTTTTTTTTTTTTGTTTTTTTTTTAATATGTATATTATTATTTTTTTTAAATGGCCCTTTCACTGTGACTTCAGCAGCCTGTATCTTTGAAATGCTGAGTGGTCATTTAAGGAAATATGTAGGAAAAAAAGTGCCCAATTTGGGCCTGTTCCAGCATTGTCCCCGCATGAAAACTGCCGACACTTACCTCGGGAGGGGGAAGCCTCTAGCTTCCCACATTCTCCTCTGCCAGGGTGCAGAGCTGGGAAAAGGTCCTCCAGCACCCAAGGCTGAGACACCAAAGTTCGCCCCTCCATTCCTCCCACCTCAGCCCCCACACACTGATTGCTATTAGACTAATGCTGGGCATACACGGCTCGACAATGCGCCGGTATCGAGCCAGCAGCTCGATGCCGGTGCGTCCCCGCACGGGCGCATGGATCGATTCCCGCGGGGATCGAGCCAGGAATCGATCGGAAATGTCGGAAATTATCAATCGAGGCATCAGCGGCTCGATTGATAAGAAGAAACTGGGCCGTGTATGCCCAGCATAAGAGGCGCCCTAGGGCTCCAAATACCTTAAGGCGGATCCGAGATGAAAAACAAACTGTAACAAGTAACTTGTCTATATATCTTATCTAAAGTTTAGACACAGCAAATCTAGCTGCAAACAGCTTTAATAGAATATGATTGTCTTCCTGTGTTACAATGACAGCAGCCATGTTGTTTGTAAACATTACACAGAGGCAGGCTTATCTGTATCTTGAGCACTCAGCCTGTGAAAAAAACCTACCCCCCCCCCCCTCCTTCCCTCTGACTCTGAAATCAATGGCTAGTAACTCCTCCTCCTGCCCAGACTGAGCTCCCATGAGCCCTTGCTACTGCCAAGGCTCTCTGAAAACCTGTGGGTGTAGTTTATTTAGTTTATAGAGAATTGGAGTATTAAAACAAAAACAAAAAAGTATTTGGCTTGAGGAATGCCCTATAAACAATCGGAAAGGAACACAATTAAATAGGAAAGGAACACAATTATGCAATGAGTAAAAGTTTATCTCGGATCCACTTTAATCTCTAGTTGGCTTGTAGTTACTGCCGTGTATCCCCTTTTCTTGTTTGTCTCTGCTTCAAACACAATAGGGGAATGATAGGTGAGTTAGTTGTGCGCCCCCTCCTACAATGAGGCTGGGGCCTCTCTCGCCTCTGCCTGGCTCTGGCTGTTCCAGCACTGAGACCCCCAAAGCACTGCAGCACTGCGTATGCCATTCAGGCTTTGTCGGAAAAAACTTGAGCCTGAGCCAGTCCGTGCTACTGCACATTCCCAGTGCGACTGCGCCTCCTGAGGTAAATACCTAAATGTGGACATCCCACAGGTTTGCTGAAGTATTTCTTGTAAGTTTATGCTCTTTATCTATGGCCTGGCTTCATGACAAGTTAGCTTTAGCTAGGTTTGCACATTTCAATGTTAGGTAGAGTCTTTCCTAATGCTTTGCTGGGGTGTGAGATTATCTCCTGATGTGATCGTCATTGAGCAGTCTAATGCAGTATTTCCCCCCTAATAGTCTGATAAGGCTCATTAGCAGCTGCTTATCTCGGGAGGGGCGGTGGAGGCCAGTACTGGTTTTTCCCACTCCGCTGAGGCCTTCTGGCCTATATCACTCTGATGGAGAGCAGAAGCTGTCAAATTAGCCACGTCTGTTCTGGGGATGCGAAATGAACAGAGGAGCGCTGTGTGAACAAGGGAGGCCCGAGAGGCTGTTACATTGTTACCAATTACAATCCATTCCCAGACTGTCTCCTGGGGGATCCCGATCAAGTGATGGGAGGCCAAATTCCTTCTCAGCACGATGATACAAGCATAAAAGTATCAAATGGTTCCCCCTTCTACAGCATGACAAACTATAACGTGTAACCACGCCTCTGGAGGCTGAGCTAAATCCACCATTCATGGTGTAGCAAGAGGGGATGCAGACGCTGCGACCCTGCCAGGGCATTGCGTCTTTTGTGGCCGCTTGCTGAGTTGGGTGCTGGGTAAAGGCCCGTACCCACTTCATGATTTTTTCAGTGAACGACATTTGCAAAGCATGGTAACAATGACCAATCAGATCTTTAAAGTGAACCTGAGATGGTACACTGGCCCGTATTTATACTTACCTGTGGTTTCCTCTAGCCCCATGAGCACTGTGGCCTCCCTCGTCATCCTCCTCTGTCCCTCTGTTCTAGCGATACGACTCCCGGTAATCTGGTCAGTCACTGCCAGTCGTGGGCTTCTGCGTATGCTCCACTGTGTGTGTGCTCCTGCCGTGCTCCCATCCCTGTTCTGCGCTGAGCCACACATGCGCAGGAGCCCGCGACTGCCCGGCATAGCGGAGGGGCTGAAGAGGATGGTGAGGAAAGCCATGGTGCTCATGGGGCTTGAGGAAGCCCCAGGTAAGTATAAATAAGGGCCAGTGTACCATCTCAGGTTCACTTTAAGATCACCGACTCCCACGCAAAGTACCACTCTCGCACATGTGCTGTCGCATGTACCCGCCGGCAGGTAGATGGATCGGAGAACGCTCATCGTCGTGTGAGGTCGCTGTGAGCCATCTTCCTGCGTCGCTAGGTTAGTATTCAAGTTAAGGCCAATAGTTAGGATATCAATAATGAAATATCCCCCATATTCTAGTATCGGCTGGCCTAACACTTAACACCCCCCACCCAAAGCATTCCCCCATTTAAATTCCTAACACTAACCCCCACCCAAAGCCCACACTGCTCTACATGCTTAACCTCAACCCTCCCATCCAAAGCATACATCAGAACCCACAGCCGCTGTCCCCCAAAAGTCAATATGCCCCCCCCCCCCATTCCCTCTTCCTTTGGTGTTTGTGCTTTAAATACTCACCTGTGCAGAGGGTGACCTCGAGGTCCTCTCTACTGCGCCTGCACGAGCACCGCTGTCGATCAAGCCCACGTTGTCTGCGGTGTATTGCGCAGGCGCAGTAGAGGAGGTCGGCCTCTGCACCGGCGGGGACCCCGGGCCGGCGACTGAGAGCAGAGCTGTGGCGTGGGACATGTCAGCTGCAGGGGGCTGGAGGAAGCCCCGGGTAAGTAAAGCGGAGGGGTGTTTGTTTTTTTTGCCTGATGACTCCGGACTCCGTTAACTCATGATTTATCCCTCCTTATCTTTGCATGAGTCAGCAGTGATCTTAAAGTTCTGAGGCGCCATCACGGACCCATACACACTTGATTGATGTCACCCAATGGTGATCGGGACCCAATCTCTCGGCGACGCAGCTGGGCTGAGGTTTTACAGACGCGGAGTCCACTATATAGCGCTCAACATGTTCTGTTGCAAATGTGGGGCAGCAGGGGGCCATACAATAGACACATTTTGGCTTCAGTCACCACAGCATTGAGCTTGAGATACAGAAAAGAGTGTTGTCTTACTCGGCCGACCTACAGAGCAGCAGACCTGACTCACTCCACTACAAAGCCATGCTGCACAATGAAGCCCAAGAAAAGCTACCGCTATGTACCCTGTAAGAAGTGATCAACTCTCTGCTCCCTCCAAACCCAGATCCACAAGTCCAATCAAGAGCCCAGATAAAGCACACCACAGCCAAGAGCATAGAGGACTATGTAGATAAATGGAGGAATGAAATAAAACAGTCACAAAAGCAAACCATATACCAGTCCCTACAGAGAGAATATAAAATGGCCCCATACCTGGAAAAGCTGCACAACTCTCAAGAGAGGAAAATCCTGAGTGTCTACAGACTGAGTGTTCACAACTTCGAAATAGTCTGGGAGACACAGACAGACATACAAACCCAGGGGAGAGACTATGCCAACACTGTGAGCAGAAGACCCTTGAGGGCGGGAATCACTTCCTGCTGCACTGCCCCAAATATACCGCAACCAGGGAAACCTTCTTCAAGAAACCAATGGAACTATTTCCAGACTTTCACACATTAGAGGATGAGAGAAAACTACATGGTACTAGGAGAGGAGGAATCCACAGTGACAATTGCTGCACAGTGATACAGCATGCCACAGACTGAGAGGAGGAATCCACAGTGGCAGTCACTGCACACTAATACAACATGTTACAGACTGTGAGGAGGAATCCACAGTGGCAATCGCTGCACACTGATACAGCATGCCACAGACTGAGAGGAGGAATCCACAGTGACAATTGCTGCACACTGATACAGCATGCCACAGACTGAGAGGAGGAATCCACAGTGACAGTCGCTGCACACTACGTCACAGCCTGCCACAGACTGAGAGGAGGAATCCACAGTGACCATCGCTGCACACTGATACAGCGTGCCACAGACTGAGAGGAGGAATCCACAGTGACAGTTGCTGCACACTACGTCACAGCCTACCACAGACTGAGAGGAGGAATCCACAGTGACAATTGCTGCACACTGACACAGCATGCCACAGACTGAGAGGAGGAATCCACAGTGACAATTGCTGCACACTGTCACAGCCTGCCACAGACTGAGAGCAGGAATCCACAGTGACAATCGCTGCACACTACTATGTCACAGCATGCCACAGACTGAGAGGAAGAATCCACAGTGACAATCGCTGCACACTGTCACAGCCTGCCACAGACTGAGAGGAGGAATCCACAGTGACAATTGCTGCACACTGATACAGCCTACCACAGACTGAGAGGAGGAATCCACAGTGACAATTGCTGCACACTGATACAGCATGCCACAGACTGAGAGGAGGAATCCACAGTGACAATTGCTGCACACTGATACAGCCTGCCACAGACTGAGAGGAGGAATCCACAGTGACAATTGCTGCACACTGATACAGCCTGCCACAGACTGAGAGGAGGAATCCACAGTGACAATTGCTGCACACTGATACAGCATGCCACAGACTGAGAGG
Organism: Hyperolius riggenbachi; assembly: GCF_040937935.1. Taxonomy (NCBI): domain Eukaryota; kingdom Metazoa; phylum Chordata; class Amphibia; order Anura; family Hyperoliidae; genus Hyperolius; species Hyperolius riggenbachi. The sequence goes on along the minus strand of NC_090657.1, from coordinate 188,234,785 downwards.
AGGAATCCACAGTGGCAATCGCTGCGCACTGATACAGCGTGCCACAGACTGAGAGGAGGAATCCACAGTGGCAATCACTGCGCACTGATACAGCGTGCCACAGACTGAGAGGAGGAATCCACAGTGACAATTGCTGCACACTGACACAGCATGCCACAGACTGAGAGGAGGAATCCACAGTGACAATTGCTGCACACTGATACAGCATGCCACAGACTGAGAGGAGGAATCCACAGTGACAATTGCTGCACACTGATACAGCCTGCCACAGACTGAGAGGAGGAATCCACAGTGACAATTGCTGCACACTGATACAGCCTGCCACAGACTGAGAGGAGGAATCCACAGTGACAATTGCTGCACACTGATACAGCATGCCACAGACTGAGAGGAGGAATCCACAGTGGCAATCGCTGCGCACTGATACAGCGTGCCACAGACTGAGAGGAGGAATCCACAGTGGCAATCACTGCACACTACTATGTCACAGCATGCCACAGAATGAGAGGAGCATAAAGGAACTGTAATTCCCCCCCAAAAATGTCCATGAACTGCTGAGTATCTATGAAGTGATATTCTTTATTTTAAGGCTGGAACCCACTATAGGAATCGCTGTGCAATCGTGTTTTGCTCTGTTTTGAAACGCTGTAGAGTAAACTGTACAGTGCTTCCGATTAGCATTTTCAGTTTTTTTTTTATTTAGATAAACTTTATTATACTTACCAGGTGTCCCAATGTCCGGCTTCTGTCGGTAGCCCCGCCCCTTATTGTAAACGGTCAAAAGTTCTTCTCTGGGATGAAACAGAGAAGCGCCTGTGACCTCGTCTGCTAGGGGCGGGGCTACCGTCAGAAGCCAGACATTATTTACAATTCAAATCAATTTGCCCCCAAATCACTGCAAAGCGATTTTGCAGCAATTCTATACTTGGCGTTGAGCGCAAACGCGCTCTAAATTCTGCATGTCCTGCAATCACACTAGTGGGTTCAGCCCCATTTAAATACATTGGCAAAGCGGGGTTTTTTTTGGAATTGGCAGAAATTGTCGGCGATCCAAAAACACCCTAGTGGGTCCCAGCCCTAGCTGTGGAAAAAGTAATTTTTTTGTATAAAACGTTTTATGCTGCATTTGTTAAATGATGTTCCCTTAAATGCGTATAAAAAACAAACTTTACCCATCTATAACGTTATGTAAAAGTTTGCTGCTAGCTACCCTCCACAGTGGTCACCGTCACCCCCTGCGAATCGGCCTGGGGTGAAAATCCCCCTCTGATTTTGCAGGGGGAGTATCCGCTAATGGCTTTATTGTTTGGCAACCCGATAAACATCTAATCTGCTCGCTGTACAAACGTGTTTAACGTGTGTTAATGTATTTCCAGCGAAGCCCCCCTCGGCGGTGGGCTGCTTCTCATTAGCCCACATCAGTAGCACTCTACAGTGTTTCAAAGGCTTGGCCAAACCCCAGTCGTGTTTCTCATTTCCTCCCGACTCTCTTGTGTCGGGAATGCCAATTTTCATTTCTTCCCATGGAGAGTTGAAGCTTGCCAAGCTGGGATCTGGTGTAGAAACGGCCGCGCTGATCTCGCCAGCCTTTCCTCGCAGCTGCGGAATGCGCCCTCGCTGTTTTCTCAGCGCCGCTATCTGCTAGTGATTAGGAGGAATCTTCGCTTGGCTGATAGGAGACGTCTCCGGGGTTGTGCGTTCTGGCTCTCCCAGGTTGAAGCATGAAAAATTATTAATTTTTTTATTGAAGCCTCCGTTTCCCAGAGAGGCTCAAATACTATAACTGCCTTCGCTTTTACGAAAGATTTGGCTAAACACCTACGGTGGTTCTTGAAAGTTTGTGAACCCTTTAAAATCTTCTGTTTTTGTTTGTGACCCAAAACATCATCTGGTTTTCAAAAAAGTCCTAAAGGTAGATGAAGAGAACCCGGTTAAATAGTCGAAACAAAAACGATTACATTTGGTCTCGTATTTATTGAAGTTAACCGCTTCCGGACCCTGGTAATTGAAATCTACACCATGTTTTGGACCTGTTATCTCTGCCAGGGTGTAATTTCAATTACCGCGCCAATCGCTTCAATCTCCCATTGCAGCAGCTCATTCACTCTGCTGTCAGTAAGACAGCATAGCTACAAAAGACAGTCAGAAGCAGGTTTCATCGGCTCCTGACCTGCTTACGGAGTTTTGATGTTATACAGACAGCAGAGCAACTGGGCTGCAGCAACGGGAGAGTGGTTCAAACGGTGAGAAAGATGGGTCTGTGCAGCATGACATCGGTCAGCCCTGTTTTCTTACCAAAAAGTCTCTAGTCCTTCAAGACAGTCTGAAGCCACAAAAAAATCAAGTTTTTACCTCTTATTAAGTTTAAAGAGACACTGAAGCGAAAAAAAAATTATGATATTATGTTTTGTATGTGTAGCACAGATAAGAAATAAAACATTAAGATTAGATACATCAGTCTAATTGTTTCCAGTACAGGAAGAGTTAAGAAACTCCAGTTGTTATCTCTATGCAAAAAAGCAATTAAGCTCTACCTGGAGAGGGCTGTTATCTGACTTTTATTATCTCAAGTGTTCTTGAACTAATTACTTTTTTTCTGCCAGAGGAGAGGTCATTAGTTCACAGACTGCTCTGAAAGAATCATTTTGAATGCTGAGTGTTGTGTAATCTGCACATATTATAGAATGGTTCAATGTTAGAAAAAACACTATACCTGAAAATAAAAATATGAGAATATTTTCTTTGCTGCTAAACTTCTAGTAATTATTCATAGTGCACAACCAATTCATTATATCATGTTTTTTTCCGCTTCAGTGTCTCTTTAAGGATGATCATCTGGGCTAAAACGCTGCAGAACGAGGGATTTATCACCCCCCAAATCCACTGGGCAAAAACCGGGGAGCATTTCCTCGAAGAAGCAGAGCTTTCCACAGTAGCTCTGCCTCTCCTCACATCGATCCACACTGATTGTCGCCTCTCCCCACCCCTCTTAGTCTTCTTTCACTGGGAACGACGGGGAGAGGCGGAAACCCGCAGTGGATTGACGTGGGGAGAGGCAGAGCTACTGCAGAAAGCTCTGCCTCCCCGTACAGCAAAATCCATGACCAGGAAAGTCGTGGATTTTTGCCCTAAGATTTGGGGGTGATAAAGCCCTCCTTCTGCCGTGGTATAGCAGCGTTTTAGCCCAGCCGATTATCCTTAAACTTAATAAAAGGTAAAAAAATGTTGGGGTTTTTTTTGTGGCTTCAGAGTCTCTTTAAAGAGACACTGAAGCGAAAAAAAATTATGATATTATGATTTGTATGTGTAGTACAGCTAAGAAATAAAACATTAAGATCAGATACATCAGTCTAATTGTTTCCAGTACAGGAAGAGTTGAGAAACTCCAGTTGTTATCTCTATGCAAACAAGCCATTAAGCTCTCTGACTAAGTTAAGGTGGCCATACACTGGCCCGATTCGCCGCCGTTTCGACAGCAGATTCGATCACTGGGATCGAATCTGCTGCCAATCGTTCGCGCTACACGCCGAATTTCGATCCTTTTCGTCCGATCCCGTCGATCGCTAGCGTCTATTATCTTCTAGTAATTATTCATAGTACACAACCAATTCATTTTATATCATATTTTTTTTTTCAGTGTCTCTTTAAGGGGCCAGAGACTACTGGTAAGGAAGTGAGTAAAAAAAATTACATATCCGCTTGTGGCAAAAGAAAAGTAATCGTTCTTAGTATTTGGTGTGACCACCATGTGCAGCAATACTGTTATTGCAACTAATCATTTGTAATAACTGGTTGTCATGCTAACGCATCGACTAGGAGGACTTTAGCCCATTCCACCGTAGAGATCAGCTTTGGCTCTTGGATGTCGGTGGTTTTCCTCACATGAACCACTTTAGGTCTTTCCACAGCATCTCATTTGCATTAAAGGGATACTGTAGGGGGCTCGGAGAAAATGAGCTGAACTTACCCGGGGCTTCTAATGGTCCCCCGCAGACATCCTGTGATGGCGCAGCCACTCCCCAATGCTCCGGCCCCGCCTCCGGTTCACTTCTGGAATTTCTGACTTTAAAGTCAGAAAACCACTGCGCCTGCGTTGCCGTGTCCTCGCTCCCGCTGATGTCACCAGGAGTGTACTGCGCAGACACAGACCATACTGGGCCTGCGCTGTGCGCTCTTGATGACATCAGCGGGATCGAGGACACGGCAACGCAGGCGCAGTGGTTTTCTGACTTTAAAGTCAGAAATTCCAGAAGTGAACCGGAGGCGGGGCCGGAGCATCGGTGAGCGGCTGCGCGGGCACAGGATGTCTGCGGGAGACCATTAGAAGCCCCAGGTAAGTTCAGCTCATTTTCCCCCAACCCCCCTACAGTATTCCTTTAAGGTCAGGACTTTGACTTGGCCATTCCAGAATATTCATGTTATTCTTTTTAAAGTGTGCCAGAGGTGAACCTCAGGTAAGAAAACATGCTTACCTTATAAGATCGATCCTATAAAGGTTTCCCACACTGTCTTTCAGGCCCATGTTGCCGAGCATGGAACTCCCGAAAAATACAAAAAAAAGGGCTTGTAAGTAAGAAAGTTGAATTTGCGTTCCTGTTCAGGCGCGAGCTCAGCCACTGCACCTGCGTAGGTACGGCAGCGCCTGTGCATTAAGCCAGAGCTGCTCATGCACGAGCTGCTCTGTGCTACTGTGCGAGTTGGCCGTGCTCCCACTGGGGCGCAGCATGGCATTGTTCGTGCAGAAGAGGAGTGCGGTCCTGATGTTCTGGAAGGTCCAGGTGAGCAGCAGCGAGGAGGACATATAAGCTTCTACAGGATCCAGAGGCTTCCCTCTTCTTCGGTATGTACGTGTTTCTTAACCTAAACTATGGCTCGTGTTCTCTTTAACCGTTCTTTGGTGGAAAGACCTGTGTGAGATTAGGATCGTTGTCTTGCTGCATGACCCGCTGTCCCTTGAGATTCCATCCATGGACAGATGTCTCAACATTTTCCTTTAGAATTCTCTGGTATGGTCCTGGATTCTGTGTTCCATTCCATCGATGATGGCAAGCTGTCGAAGGGCCGACAGAGTGGAGCGTGGTTGGCGTCACACAGCGGAAGACATGACTATGGAGAAAAATGCTCTTGGCCAAATCGGTTTTCCTGGCTGATTGCTGCCTTAGGTGTCAGGGGGCATCGGTTGCCACCGTACACACACTAGATTCTCGGCAGAGGTGATCATTATCACCCACTTCGTTCAAGTTTTGTGTACGCAGCCTTAGTCTTTGATAGGGACGTATGATTATGGTAAGCATTGGATTGTGAGCTTCTCGGAAGGACAGCTAGTGATGAGACTATACACTGTACACACAAGTGCTGCAGAAAATGGCAGTGCTATGAATCCTAAATGTGTTAGGTATCTGATACGGTAAGGATTGTGCTTTTGCTAGTGAAGGTAGAGTTGCTCTTTAAATAAAAGGGACGTTTGAGTGTTTGCGAGGTAGAGTCTTGGTGTGATGAGCAATATAACAGGGTGTAGAAGGTGAAGCAGGTGGTTTCGGCACTCTGCGGCAAGCGCCGAAACTTGGTGCCCCATAGCAGTAATGTTATACTGTGCGGGCACATAAGGGTCATTTGGGGTTCCGGTGCTATACCTCCCTTCAAGTTGCGACAACTTGGAGGGGGGGGGGGTAGTATTTTACGCTGGGCGCTTGAGGGGCAGCAGGGTGAGCCGTCATTTGTCTCACCCTGCGCCCAACTCAACGGCGGCGTGCTAATACGTACGTGTAGGAGGCGCCCAGTAAAGGTAACTGATATATACTTTTTAAGAGGTATCTTACCTCTTTTTGGAAGGATCGACACCGGGGGTGTAGGAAAATGATTTTTATTCAAGCACGATTAATACAGTATGTAGCCAACAAGTTTCGCGGAGCTCTGCCCACTTCCTCGGGTCAATACAGCATGCAGATGCCTGTGGGTGCCTCTATCCCTCCTCTATGGTGTAATGAGGCACTTTAGTGGCGTTTGCTCAAGCTTTGTGACGGTTTTGTAGATCAGACTTGGCAACAGCTACCACCGGCTGGCACTGACAGACCTCCTCCTCCGTGTGACCCTGCTAGATTATCATTCCACGCTGTGGAAGGCTGCAGAGCTTGTTGCTGTGTAATTATGTAACGCTGTTTGTGAGTTCTTTGACACTGAAAATGATTTTATGTGTGACCTGAAACTGACGGATCTGTAATTAGGAGCTGCTGCGTCAGGTCTGTGGTATGCGGGCCTACAGGAACCAGCTGCAGAGAGGTCCTCTTATGTAATGCGGACTGGACGGGCGCTGCCAGGGTCAGGCGTGCACGTTCCTGACACTCACTGCGAATAATGGTGTAACACGCTCTGACAAATCTCTGCTGCATCCTCACTGCTGGAAGAATTTCCTATTATGAAAACATTATTTGTTTTGCGTGATGCTTTGTCTGTATAATACAAATATTATGCATGTCTGAGGAATGTTTTGGCAGAGAAGTACAGTGGCTAACAAATTCCAAAGAATAAACTTTATAATGATGGAGTGCAGGCAAGCTTTCTTCTCAGTGCTTTCTCTGGTGGCTGGATAGGCTGCGTTGTCATTGATGTCACTGGTCACTAGTGAATGGATAGGCCCGCATTCTCAGTGATGTCGCTGGTCTCTAGTGAATGGATAGGCTGCATTGTCAGTGATGTCACTGGTCTCTAGTGAATGGGTAGGCTGCATTCTCAGTGATGTCACTGGTCTCTAGGGAATGGATATGCTGCATTCTTTTGTTTTAATACTCTAATTCCCTATAAACAAGCCTCGCCCACAGCTTTTCAGAGTGCCTTGGCATTTTTAGACAGTAGCAAGGGCTTATGGGAGCTCAGTCTGGGCAGGAGGAGGGGGAGGTGTTACTAGCCAGAGATTTCAGAGGCTGAGGGAGGAGGGGGAATTAGGTTTTCACAGGATGAGGGCTAGAGATGCTATTAGCTTACCAGTGTGTAATTTTTACAAACCGAACATGGCCACTGTCATTGTATCTCTGGAAGAAATAATCATATTCTGTTGAAGCTGTTTGCAGCCAGACTTGCTGTGTAAACTATCTAAACTTTAGGTAACATCTTATAGTCAAGTTACTTGTATAGTTTTTCATGTCTGATCCGCTTTAAAGAAAAATATTGTTCCCAGCATCTTATGGGATCCAAGCGTCAAAGAATTGCTGCTGTTCTGCAGGCAACAGATGGTCTTGTCTAGCAGTAAAGGGAACCTGAAATGAGAGGCATCTGGTGGCTGCCATATTTATTCCCTGTTAATCAATACCAGTTGCCTGGCTGTCCTACTGATCTTTCTGGCTGCAGTAGTGGCTGAATCACACACCTGTAATAAGCATTCAGCTAATCCAGTCAGACTTCAGTCAGAAACCTCTGATCTGCATGCTTGTCCAGGGTCTATGGCTAAATGTATTAGAGGCAGACGAGGCAATGTGCATTGTTTAACCACCTTAGCGGTATGGACGAGCTCAGCTCGTCCATTACCGCCAGAGGGTGCCGCTCAGGCCCTGCTGGGCCGATTTTGATAAAATAAAAAGCAGCACTCGCAGCCAGCACTTTGCCGGCTGCGTGCAGCGGCGAAAGAGGGTCCCCCCAGCCGCCCGAGCCCTGCGCAGCCGGAACTAATAGTTCCGGCCAGTGCTAAGGGCTGGATCGGAGGCGGCTGACGTCCATGACATCACTCCGCTCGTCGCCATGGCGACGAGGAAAGCCAAACAAGGAAGGCTGCTCATTGCAGCCTTCCTTGTTACTTCTGATTGCCGGAGGCGATCAGAAGAACGGATTCGGAGCGCCCTCTAGTGGGCTTTCATGCAGCCAACTTTAAGTTGGCTGCATGAAATAGTTTTTTTTAATTTAAAAAAAAACCCTCCCGCAGCCGCCCTGGCGATCTCAATAGAACGCCAGGGTGGTTAAAAGGAAATGCATATGGGATCCTCCAGATCCCTCTCCAGGTTCACTTTAACCTGCAGGTCACTTCAAAGCGGACCTAAACTTTGAACTTCCACTCTGCTCTAAAAGATAAACAGCAGCATAATAACCTTCAAATAAAAACCTTTCTTTTTACAGCTGATACAAATCCTGCAATAAATATGTAGTTGGTCTACTTACTGCTTTCATGGAAGCAGACATATTGTTAACATCCTGTGTTTACAAATTAGATCTCTGCTGTGGCAGTCAGCTGACACAGCTGAGGGATCAAGTTATAATTTTAAGCTTAGAGACAAATGAGGGGGAATTAGACATTCGAAACTCTCGATGCATTTTTCTCTGTTTTCCTTCTGTCCTGTGCAAGAATTCAGGTCCACTTTAAGGGCACTGGTACATCAGAATAGACTAGCCTGACTACAGATATCAACACCGCCTCTTCTGCCAAGTTTGGTAGTATTTACCTGCGGCAGGTTTCCTCATCTTCATCTGTCTACCCCCTCCCACCTTCCATATCACAGAACAGGCTACTCAATGTAACAATTGAAATGATTACCGATTGTAACTTTATGCGACGACAATGTGTGTGTAGGTTTGGAATAGCATTCTTAACCTAATACTGTAACATGCTTTGTGAGTAGATTTCTTTCTCTATACAGACAAATCCATGAAGCCAGGTAGCTAATACCTCTTATAGTGACCCTGAAATGAGCCACAGCATAAAAACATACACTCACCTAAAGGATTATTAGGAACACCATACTAATACGGTGTTTGACCCCCTTTCACCTTCTCAACTGCCTTAATTCTACATGTCATTGATTCAACAAGGTGCTGAAAGCATTCTTTAGAAATGTTGGCCCATATTGATAGGATAGCATCCTGCAGTTGATGGAGATTTGTGGGATGCACATCCAGGGCACGAAGCTCCCGTTCCATCACATCCCAAAGATGCTCTATTGGGTTGAGATCTGGTGACTGTGGGGGCCATTTTAGTACAGTAAACTCATTGTCATGTTCAAGAAACCAATTTGAAATGATTCGATCTTTGTGACATGGTGCATTATCCTGCTGGAAGGAGCCATCAGAGGATGGGTACATGGTGGTCATGAAGGGATGGACATGGTCAGAAACAATGCTCAGGCAGCCCGTGGCATTTAAACAATGCTCAATTGGCACTAAGGAGCCTAAAGTGTGCTGAGAAAACATCCTCCACATCATTACACCACCATCCTGCACAGTAGTAACAAGGCATGATGGATCCATGTTCTCATTCTGTTTATGCCAAAATCTGACTATCGAGACTCATCATACCAGGCAACATTTTTCCAGTCTTCAACTGTCCAATTTTGGTGAGCTTGTGCAAATTGTAGCCTCTTTATCCTATTTGTAGTGGAGATGAGTGGTACCCGGTGGGGTCTTCTGCTGTTGTAGCCCATCCGCCTCAAGGTTGTACGTGTTGTGGCTTCACAAATGCTTTGCTACATACCTCGGTTGTAACAAGTGGTTATTTCAGTCAACGTTGCTCTTATATCAGCTTGAATCAGTCGGCAGATTCTCCTCTGACCTCTAGCATCAACAAGGCATTTTTGCCCACAGGACTGCCTCATACTGGATGTTTTTCCCTTTTCACACCATTCCTTGTTAACCCTAGAAATGGTTGTGCTTGAAAATCCCAGTAACACAGCAGATTTTGAAATGCTTAGACCAGCCCGTCTGGCACCAACAACCATGCCACGCTCAAAATTGCTTAAATCCTTTTTCTTTCCCATTCTGACATTGTTTGAAGTTCAGGACCACACCCCTGAATGCATTGAAGCAACTGACATGTGATTTATTGATTAGATAATTACATTGAGAAATTGAATAGGTGTTCCTAGTAATCCTTTAGGTGAGTGTACATACGTGGGGATTCCTTCTGCCCTCAGCGCTCCCAAGTCATCCTCTTCCGACTTCCCATTCTTCCGCAATTGGCCCCGGAAAGTCCTCTGGTCCAGGGCCAACTGCGCATTTGCGGCCTAGCCAAGTTTACGTCGCCTGGAGCGTTCTGCGCCTGTGGTGGGAGCGAGACAGGGGAGCGCTCCTGGCCAGACTGCATGCGCCGACTGGAGGATTTTTCTGGGCCAGTTGTGTGGAAAGGAAAAAGTGACTGAGGACGATGCAGGAGCGATCAGGCCGAAGGAAGCACAAGCTATGTATGCATTTGCCTGTCATCATAGTTACATACTTATAATAGTACTATATATATATATATATATATATATATATATATATATATATATATATATATATATATATATATATATATATATATATCTTATAGATAGATACATACTCACACAGCACTGGCTGGATAGTGTTTATGTCTCGGCTCTACCTGTTCAGCAAACCAGCACCTCTTCAGTAAGGAGTTCTTGGACAAGACTCCCTAACACTGCTACTGCCTACTGAGTGCGCTCTAATGGCTGCAGCTCTGGGGCTTTAAGTTTAAGAGAAAGGATATAAAGGTTCCTTGTACATATACATAAATACAGACTATACAAGAAGACTGCTATGTCTAGTTCAAGGAGTCATCAATCATTTAGTGCTACCCCCAGTACTACTTACCCGGGGATTCCTCCAGCCCCTGGCAGCTGCTATGTCTCTCGCTGCACCTCTGCTCTCCACCATTGGCCCCCGGTCCCTGACGGTGCCTCACCAGGTGTCTTCTACTGCGTCTGCGCAATACACCCCAGACCACGTGGAGGTGACTGACAGCGGCGCTCGCACAGGCTCAGTAGAGGAATGACCTGGAGGTCATCCTGCGCACTATCAGGGACCTAGGGCCAGCAGCTGAGAGCGGGGCTGCGGCGAGGGTCATTGCGGCTGCCAGGGGCCGGAGGAAGCCCCGGTTAAGTAGTAGGGGGTAGAACTCGGATTGATGATTGAGTTACAGCATTTCAGAGATACAGTCTTGTATAAACTGTTATCAGTAGTTCAAAACACTTAAATAGCAGATTCGAAAAAATGTCCGAATCGAGAGTGAACCAAAAAGAAATCATTAATCCAATGGTTCCCCATACATAACAAAGGACTCAACTTACAAAGACATCCCCGTAACAGAACTTTTTACTAAATAGGGGACCCCCTGTATTCTGTGTCAAATTTGAAAAAAATACAGCTGGTGAATGGTTAATTCTAGAACTGGTAAACAACCTTTTTATTCAGGGCACTTGAGACAGGAGTGTTGTGTACAGGGACACGTGTGCAGGCCTCAAAATATTTTAAACTTACCTCTGCAAGTAGGTAGACATTTACAGAACATCAAAACGCCAGAGCTGCAGCCACTAGGGCACGCTCAGTAGGCATAAGCAGTGTAGGGTGTCTTGCCCAAGGTCTCCTTAGTGAGTAGGTGCAGACTGAACAGAGAGAGCTGAGATTTGAACCCTGGTCTCCTGTGTCAGAGGCAGAGCCCTTAACCAGTACACTATCCAGCCACTTAAAAAAGTAACAATAAACGTAATAATACTAAATACTCTATCTATCGATCTGCCAGATTGCTAACAAACGAGCCTCGCTACTGTCACATTACACCGATTCTTTGATCTCTGCGCTGGCTACATGTAAAATGGAGAATACTCTTCAAGATTGGACTGCTGACATTCAAATCCCTACACATGAAAGACTTGCTGAAACTTCATCACACCTCGCACAACCTCAGATCAGCAGGATCCATAAACTTGGTCACTCTTTGCATCTCAAAACCTTTGGTGCCAGGGCTTTCTGTCATGCTGCCCCTACCCTTTGAAACTTCTTACCACACTCAGTAAAGACAGTCCCATCCCTGGAGGTATTCAAATCCACAGTGAAAAGCCACCTGTTTAGGCATTTGCAGACTTGTAGAATTTTTCCTCTGTACCACAATTTACCAATCAACCAATTACAGGTCTGAGCCATGCTTATGTACTTTGAGTCCTATGGGAGAAAAAGGGTCATGGATAGTTCACTGACTTGTGCTTCACAGAGTGCTTCATGTGACTCTGATGCTACCTCCTGCCATGGATCGGTGTGGCATTGGTTTCTCCTGAAGCACAAGTAAGTGAACTCCCCGTGACCCTGTCCACTTGTTTAGGTGCTGAAGTGTGGCTTCATTGTGACTCTGATGCTACCTCCTGCCTTGGATCGGTGTGGCATTGGTTTCTCCTGAAGCACAAGTAAGTGAACTTCCCGTGACCCTGTCCACTTACTCAGGTGCTGAAGTGTGGCTTCATTGTGACTCTGATGCTACCTCCTGCCATGCATCAGTGTGGCATTGGTTTCTCCTAAAGCACAAGTAAGTGAACTCCCCGTGAACCTGTCCACTTGCTCAGGTGCTGAAGTGTGGCTTCATGTGACTCTGATGCTACCTCCTGCCTTGGATCGGTGTGGCATTGGTTTCTCGTGAAGCACAAGTAAGTGAACTCCCCGTGACCCTGTCCACTTGCTCAGGTGCTGAAGTGTAGCTTTCCCAATCCAATATACTCAGATATAAACACCAACTCTGGAGTATTGGAAGAGCGCTAGGCTTGTATATTCTGTGTCAAACTCGCCAAAATACAGCTGTTTGAGCAGAGTCTATTCTTTGCGCAACAGTGTGTGGCCAAGGCTGTCCAGGGTTCTTAACGCATTCTGTTGCTATGCAGGGAGGATGGAGGAAGACTGATAGAGCGGCGCATGAGGAGCATCACAGAGCAGGCGGGGTGAGTAGGGAGAACAATGTCCTCAGCCAGAGCCTGGACATGTCCATCCACTTGGTGGGTCACTCGTCAACACGCCTGGGGGAAGGGGGCTGAACACACACTAGAGTCTTGGAGGTGGTAGTTATCAGCCTCCTCCTTCACGTTTATTCTAACGTGTGTACAGGGTGCGGGCGTCTAGGTCAGAGGTGCCCACACTTTTTCAGCTTATGAGCTACTTTAAAATGTAGCGAGTCAAAATGATCTACCTATGTACAATTTTAGGAGCACACTTGTATATACAGAATGGAACATGTAGTGGGATCGGGATCTACCATGAAGTCCTTCGCAATCTACCTAAAGGGCACCCCTGGTCTAGGTATTCCGCATTCCTTTTGTGTCACTGAAAATACAGTAGCTTCTCATTGTTGTACCAAACACCATTTGTTGCACCCTAGGTATCTCAAAAGCACATTATGTATGCATGCCAATAATGTGGCTCATTAATTGAAAACTTTTAATTTTAAATCTTCTTTTTAGTTTAACAGAGGGTGTTCCCTACTTCACACTTTACCCTGGATAAATAATAGACAGCTGGGGGGGGGGGGGGGAGGGGTGGACGCACCAGAGCAATTTTCACCTTTCAGCGCTCCTTCCATTCATCTATAACTTTATCATTACTTATCACAATGAAATGAACTATATCTTGTTCTTTTCGACACCAATTAGGCTTTCTTTAGGTGGGACATTATGCCAAGAATTATTTTATTCTAAATGTGTTTTAATGGGAAAATAGGAACAAATGTGGGAAGAAAATTATTATTTTTCAGTTTTCGGCCATTATAGTTTTTAAATAATGCATGCTACTGTAATTAAAACCCATGAAATTTATTTGCACTTTTTTCCCGGTTATAACACCGTTTAAATTATGTCCCTATCACAATGTTTGGCGCCAATATTTTATTTGGAAATAAAGGTGCATTTTTTTCAGTTTTGCGTCCATCCCTAAATACAAGCCCATAGTTTATAAAGTAACAAGTGTTATACCCTCTTGACCTAAATATTTAAAAAGTTCAGTCCTTAAGGTAACTAAGGTCCCTAAGGTAACTATTTATGTAATTTTTTTTTATTGTAATTTTTTTTTTTATTATTACATAATTTGGAGAGTGTAGGAGGTAATGAGTTATTTTTTTGTGTAAAAGTAATGTATTTGTATATGAAAAATGCTTTAGGGTGTAGTTTTACTATTTGGCCACAAGATGCCCACAGTAACTTTTTGTTTATGCGTCCTGCAAGCATACAGGAAGTACGCTTGCAGGAAGGGTTAGGAGGCTGGGACACGGATTTTGTCTCACAATGATCGCTGCTTCTCATAGAAGCAGCTGATCATTGCGGGGGGAAGAGATCAACGAACGGGAAAGGTTTTACCCGTTCATTGATCTCCGGGCGGGCGGCGGCGTGCATGGCCGGGCGAGCGGGAGCGCGGACAGCGGCGGGAGCGGCGTCAGGTACGGATTTCTCCGTCCCTTGGTGGTAACAGGATGAAAAAAGGGACAGAGAAATCCGTACCGCTGGGGGTGAAGTGGTTAAAGTGTACCCGAGACTAAAACAACGACAAATAACATTTGTAAAGCGCGTTTCTTCCTTTAGGACTCAAAGCGCATAATCATGGCTCAGACCAATAATTGGTTTTATACGTACCTATGGCTTCCTCCAAACCCTGCCCCCCCACCACCACCACCCCAGATCGCATCGCCGCCAGCGTCTAAATCCTCCTAGATGGTCCGGTAGATGCCCCGTTCACCATGGCCAGCGGGTACAGGCGCAGTGCGGCCGAGTGCGCTCCCCCATCTTGCTCCCATGGCTGAGTGTTCTGCGCCTGCAGTAGTACTGCACAGGCAAAGAATGCTCCCGGTGGCAGGGCGGGTTCACGTATCACTGCCATGCATGCACAGTACGCCCAATTGCTCGTAGTGAACGGAGCTGCTACCGGACCTTCTAGGAAGATTAAGATGCCGGCGTTGGAGCGATCTTCGCGCAGGGGGTTGGAGGAAGCCCCAGGTATGTATAAAACTTTTAGTCCCCTTCCTCTCAGGTACACTTTAAGTCCTAGACGGACCAGGTGCTGAATACCACATCTGCTATTCTCTGCAGCGAACTGCTTTTAGGACCTTCCATATTTCGCTTACCTACATTGGATATTGAATAAACAGTCTGATATATTTGATGCGGGGTCGCTCCTTTTGAAGTCGCCTTCTAGTTTTAAATGCACGGTATCGACTTCAAATCGAGTTCACCAAGAGAGGAAGAATGAACTAGCGCTGGTTTCTCTATGACCGTTCCCCGTCCCTCAGAACTTCCAAGGTCTCTGCCGGGCGCACGTGTTCCGGCCAGCTTTGATTTCTGCGTCGGAGATACGAATCTTGGGGGATTATGTCAAACACAACAAACCTTTTATACGAGGCTTGCACCTGCCCCTTAATGCGTAATGATTTCAGGTTGATGGAATCCAGGCCCTGGGAAGGATTATAAATTCTCATTTGATTCCATTTACTTCTCTGATGCTGAGAACCAGCTGTGAGCCCCGTTTAGAAGGGGAAAAAAAAATGAAGAATGTTAAAAAAATGGCATCTTTCTGCCCGGAGTTGAGGGCCGGAGTCTCTTTCTGTTGGAGATGTTACTAGCGAGCGGTAATAGGTAGCGATCTGGATTGAAAAATGTTCCCAGTCCCCCCCCCCCTTCCCCCTCAGCTCAGGGGGGCTTAATTGAATCCATCCTGTGTTTTCTCTCAGTGTACAAAGATTTGATTGTTTTCTTAAGGAGCGCACATGTGCTGAGTTTTAAGTGTTTAATTTACATTGAAAGCTATTCGATTACGGGGTTTTCTTTTGACATCTGGTCATTATGGGGGACTTGAGTCAATATATATATATAGAGAGAGCATAAGTAAGATTGCGTAGTTAACCCTTTCTGCAGGAATCCGAATGCTCGCTAGCATCCGGGTTTTTAAACAAATCTGAACTGAACTTTCCTCTACCTGATTCCTTTTCTTCTACCAAGTTCTGCAAATATAAATCTCTCTATTGTCATCTTACCTTGCTAATCGGAGCCCGGTCACTGTGTTGCCTCTGTTTCATAGGAGCTGTCGTCTTGCACGGTTGGATTTCTAAGGGCCCTTTCACACTGGGGTGTTGCGCACCCCACCACAGACTAATGAGAGTCTATGGGGTAATTCACACTCCCCACGTTGCGGTACACTCTGCTGGAAGTGCCGTATCTGATGCACAGACATACCTACGTTATGGCGCAGCTCCTGCGGCAATCTGCATGCAAGTCTATGGCGACGTGCTTATTTTAAAATGACCCGCCTCCGTTCTTTTTTTCTTCTTCTTGCGCTGAGCATCCAGGGAAGCGAATTTTAGCAATTGTTCGCAGTGTGGTGTGGCCCTTGGGCCACACTGCACCGCTGCCGGCAATATGCAGTGTAAAGGAGGCCTCCGAGGCCTTGGCCTGCTGTTGTTGTGCCTAAGGGGGCGGCTGGACATAGAGCAGGAGGCTGCCAATGCAAAATGGAGGCTGGATATGGGTAACCAGATATGGGAGAGGAGGGCTGTTTCCAAGTGAGCTGAATTTGAAAGAGAGTGGCTGCTGTACATGGATGTTACACATGGAAAATGGGGGCAGCACATAGAATGGAAGGGAGGCTGCTGTACATGTTTTTTTTTCACATGGAAAAGGGGGCTGCACATGGAATGGGCTGCTGTATTTAGATGATACACATGGAAGAGGGGCTGTGCATGGAATGGGAGGAGGCTGCTGTACATGGATGTTACACATGGAAGAGGAGGCTGCACACGGAATGGGAGGGGTGCTGCTGTACATAGATGTTACACATGCAAGAGGGGCTGTACATGGAGTGGGAGGGAGGCTACTGCACATGGATGATACACATGGAAGAGGGGGCTGTACATGGAATAGGAAGGGCTGCAGTACATGGATGTTAAAGAGAACCCGAGGTGGGGTTCTGACAATGAAATCCGCATGCAGAGGCTGGGTCTGCCTATACAGCCCAGCCCCTTGCTATCCAGATCCCCCTAAGCGCCCCCGCGCGCGCTCTGCGATCACCCATAAATCACAGCCGCGCTGCCGACACGCAGCTTGTCACAGCGGGCTGTGTTTACCTCTGTACTGTCAGTCTGCTGCCCCCCGCCTCCTGCATAGCTCAGGTCCCAGCCCATTTCCCTTCGCTCCCCGCTGATTGGAGGGAAGGGACTGGAGCTATGCAAGAGGTGGGGGAGAGCCGAGACTGACAGTACAGATGTAAACACAGCCCGCACAGTGTGGCTGTGATTTATGGGTGATCGCAGAGCACAGGGGGAACTTAGGGAGGATTGAAATAGCAACAGAGGCTGGGCAGTATAGGCAGACCCAGCCTCTGTACGTGGATTGCATTGTCAGAACCCCACCTCGGGTTCTCTTTAAACATGGAAGAGGGGGCTACACAATGAATGAGGAGGGGCGCTGCTGGATGTGGCGCTGTGGTGCCTCACTGGAGCTAATTAATATCATTGTAGCTGCAGGACAGATTATCACATTGACTTTTTTGCTATCAAACATCTTTATTGTAAGTGAAGATAAACAGTACATACTGGTTGACGCTTCACTACAGTCAAAACAGTGGGGTATCAGATTGACTTTTAATTATAGAGCAAATAAAGGAGAGAAAGTTTTTTCTCTCTTTTAGCTTCAGATTTGGTTTGATCTTACTTTTAAAGGACATATAAAGTGGGATATGGAGGCTGCCATATTTATTTCCTTTTAATCAATACCAGTTGCCGGACATCCTGCTGATCTCCTTGGCTGCAGTAGTGTCTTTACACACCTGAAAAGCATGCAGCAAATGCCGTCAAACCTAGTGTGCCTGAGTTGAAGGGAACAAAGGGATTAAGTCTGTGACTTATCGAAATGGCGGCCTACTGATCTTACACAGTCCCAGCCACGCGCCTCCCCGATCACGCTACTATTCTGACCCGTAACTTTGCTTGCTCAGAACACTCCCGGCCACTACACATGCAATGGGAGGGGCTGCTGTACTGTACATGGATGATGCATATGGAAGTGGAGGCTGCACATGGAATAGGAGGGGCTACTATCATCAGGCCTCTCCTCAAAAAACCCTCCCTGGACCCAGATGCAATGACCAGCTACAGACCTGTCTCCAACCTCCCCTTTCTGGGCAAGCTAATTGAAAAAGCTGTATACCTCCAGCTAGAAGCCAGAATCCTACAAAATAACAGTTATGACCCATTCCAGTCTGGCTTCAGGAAACACCACAGCACTGAAACTGCCCTCATCCAAATATGCAACCACCTGCTCATGGCAAGAGACAGAGGAGAGTGCTCGATCCTCATACTGCTAGACCTTTCTGCAGCCTTTGACACAGTTGACCATGACATCTTGATAAACAGGCTACAGGAATACTGCGGCATTGATGGCATAGTACTTCAGTGGTTCCAATCCTTCTTGAGTGGCAGAACCCACAAAGTGTCTATGGGGCCCTTCCTGTCCACCCCTGTAACACTTAAGTATGGGGTGCCCCAGGGCTCAATCCTCTCTCCCCTGCTTTTCACGATTTACATGCTACCGTTGGGAAAACTAATCCAAAAACATGGCCTGACATACCACTGCTACGCAGACGACACCCAACTATATCTTTCCTTCAAGCCTGGTGTGACAGACCCAACTCTAACTATAAACGCCTGCTTACGTGAACTACAGCAATGGATGAATGACAACTGGCTGAAACTAAATGCAGACAAAACTGAAGTCCTGATTGGAGGGCAGAGCATGATAACAAAACAACTTAACTTGCAGTCTTCACCACTGGGAATAGGAGGCACGGATCTACGCAGCTCTGATCATGTGCGTAGCCTGGGAGTTCTAATTGATAAGGATTTAAACTTCAGAACTCAAATCTCTGCTGTGGTGAAATCATCCTATTTTCACCTGAAGAACATTGCAAAAATCAAGCACCTCATACCCCCAGAAGATCTGCCAACCTTAGTCCACGCCTTCATCACATCCCGACTGGACTACTGCAATGCTCTCTACACTGGCCTTCCAAAAAAGGTCTTGTACCGCCTACAGCTGATACAGAATACTGCTGCCAGACTGCTAACCAACCAACCCCGTCACTGCCACATAATGCCAGTCCTGCATTCCCTTCACTGGCTACCTATAGAATGGAGGGTCCTATTCAAGATCGGCCTACTGACATTTAAATCCCTGAATAATCTAGGCCCTGGATACTTGAAAGATATGTTACAGCTGCGTAGCAATCCCCGCATTCTCAGATCCACAGGTTCTAATAATCTAGTCATACCCAGAGTCCACTTGGAAACTTTTGGTCCCAGAGCCTTCTGTCATGCTGCCCCTATGTTTTGGAACTCCTTACCTCAACAGATCAGGACAGCCCCATCCCTGGATGTGTTTAAATCCAGACTGAAAACCCACCTGTTCAGTCTGGCATTTGCAGAAATATAACTTTTGTTGTGGGAATACTTCATCCTACTAACTACTGAATCTGAGAGAGCCTAAGCGCTTTGAGTCCTATGGGAGAAAAGCGCTATAGAAATGTTATTGTATTGTATTGTACTATACTTGGATGGTACACATGGAAGAGGAGGCTGCACATGGGAGGGGCTGCTGTACATGGATGATACACATGGAGGCGGCTGTACATGGAATGGGAGGGGGGTGCTGTACATGGATGATACACATTGAAGAGAGGGCTGCACATGGAATGGGAAGAAGCTTCTGTACATGGATGATGCACATGGAAGACGGGGCAGCACATGGAATGGAGGCTGCTGTACATGGGTGTTAAACATGGAAGAGGGGTGTAAGGCCTGACAGGTCATGTTCCCAGTCAGTCTCTATGCCCCAATCCAGTGTCGCAGCTCTGAGCTTGTCCCATGTCCTCACCTACAGGCAAGTCCCCACTTGAGCAGTACACTAAATATGTCTCCTGACTTCGGTTACCCCCAGGTCTTAACGTGTAAGGCATACAAACTGAAGTAGAGAGAACAATCACCTGATAGGACCCCACTGAGGCTAGTAACACAGTTCAGATAGTTCATAAGTATCACACAGGGAAATTACCTTGATTCAGGAGGATGAGGCCCTCCGTGTCGATTGCCAGTAATGACTGATGTATGAGGATCAGGCAGCGAGGGATCCAGGCAGATTTGGGAGTGTTCATGCAAGTCCAAATGCAACATTATTCAACAGGCAGTGAAGGCTCCAGGCAAGGAGAGAGTTCATGCCAGGATCACACACAAGGATTAGTTCAGGCTTACTTAGAGTGTCCAGTAACTTAGCAAAGGTCATTTCAGGCAGCAAGCAAGGGTTATCCAAGAAACAAGGCAGAGGTCAGGCCAGGCAGCAGGCAAGGGTTATCCAGGAAACAAGGCCAAGGTTGGTCCAGGCAGCAGGCAAGGGTTATCCAGGAAACAAGGCAGAGGTCAGTCCAGGCAGCAGGCAAGGGTTATCTATGAAACAAGGCAGAGGTCAGTCCAGGCAGCAGGCAAGGGTTATCCAGAAAACAAGGCAGAGGTCGGTCCAGGCAGCAGGCAAGGGTTATCCAGGAAACAAGGCAGCGGTCAGTCCAGGTAGCAGGCAAGGTTTATCCAAGAAACAAGGCAAGGTTTAATCACAACAGACAGGAATTGTCAATATAAGCCAAAGGTCAAGATCCAGTAATATCAAAGTGAGTGCGCACCCAGCAACTAGCAAAAGCTATGCTTATCACGGGCGATGACTGGGAGCACTCTGCAGGTTTAAATGCAGCTTTCAACCAATCAGTGGCCGGCCACACTCCGCACATCCAATCACACAGCGCTCAGCCTACCTAGGTGTCAGCTGACACAGGGATGTCAGTTGACTATTGCTTACATTTGCTGAGGGCGTATTGCGAACGCGTCCTCCACATATCAGCATGTGCGGTTTGTGTCTCAGCAGTGAGTGACGTCATCAGTGGGGAACAAGCACCAAGACCCGTAAGCGACAGATTCCGCCCGGGTCTTGGCAGGAATTTTAAAGGCAGGCAAGTTCCTTATAAGGAGGCTGCACATGGAATGGGAGGGGGCTGCTGTACATGGAGGATACACATGGAAGAGGGGGCTGCTGTACATGGATGTTACACATGGAAGAGGGGGCTGCACATGGAGCGGGAGGGGGCTGCTTTACATGGAGGATACACATGGAATGGGAGGGGGCTGCTGTACATGGATGCTACACATGGAAGAGGGGGCTACACATGGATTGGGAGGGGGCTGCTGTACATGGATGTTACACATGGAAGAGGGGGCTGCACATGGAATGGAAGGAGGGCTGCTGTACATGGATGATACACGTGGAAGAGGGGGCTGCACATGGAATGGAAAGGAGTCTGAGTTGTACATGGCGTCTGCACATAGAATGGGAGGAAGGCTGCTGTACATGGACGTTACACATGGAAGAAGAGGGGGGATGAACGTTGTTTCTGTATATAGCCTAGCAATGTGTCATCGGGGCTGGCAAACCTAATTAATGTCGGCTATGATCTCTCTATTCACAAGACATGGTGGCGCGTGTATGGACGGAGCCAGCGACGGACACGGACAGGTAATGTATGCTGCACGGGGGAGGGGGGCACATTTACACTAGGGTAGATAGCGCCAGGGATTCTGTTGCATTCATTGCTCATCCCAATATCGCTCACTATTACCGCCGCGCACCCAATTGCACATGTTGGCCCTACATCTTGCATCATGTCAGATCGATACATGTGACCAATTTTAACACGAAATTGGTCGCATCGTCGAATTTTCATCTAAGTCGATTATAATAATGGAATTGGATGGTCGATTGGCAGTCACCTGCATCTGATGTATGGCCACCTTAAGTGATCTCTGACATTTATTCAGGACTCAAAAGGGTTATTTCTCCCTCTGAGCTTCCCTGTCAGGAATTTGTTTACACTAGAGAGGCACTGTAAAGTCAAACACTTAGGCCTGTGGTATTTATTAGCACAAGGTATATTGAGCATGTTATTTTGCTGCCGTTGCACACATGGTTACAGAGGCAGCACAATTTCCAATCTGAGGCGAAAAAAAAGTTAGATACGTCAGTAGAGGTAAACCTCTTAATAGACCTTTTGAAAATATTTGACATGAAAGTGAACCAAGCAGCATTTTAGCCCCCAAAGCATCTCAATAGCACATTAAAAATGCACACATAACAGTGTGGCTCATTACAAAAAAAAAATACTACCTCTTTTTCTACATTTTAATGTTTGTTAGAGGCTTTTATTGCCTTGCTTTGAAGCCTGCAGTTCATAGAAAGAGCAGGCAGATAAGGCTGGGAATACACAATGAGATTTTCATACGATTTACTGTCCGATCTTATTTTCAATTGATTTTCCGATCTTTTTCTTTTTTTCTTTTTTCTTATCACTATCCATTCACTTCTATGAGAAATCGATCAGAAAGAAACGATCGAAAATAAGATAGGACGTGTCGGAAATGATCTATCGAACCATCTATCTGCTAAAAAAACGTATGGTGAATTCCCAGCATTAGGACTGCTGTAATTAGTAGTATCAATGAGCAAGCAAAAGCTTTAATCAGCAGGGGTGTGGGGAGAGAAGACACTGTACGTCAAACAATATAGAGAAGTTGCACTTGATTACATTCACACCTTCCCCTGAATAAATAAGGGCACGGGGAAGGTTATGGGGGAAATGCTCCAATAGCTATTAGCAACCAGGGCAAACTGCAGGAAATAAAGTTGCTTGGATTCCTTTAATGTTGAGTATGTACAAGGATTTCTGCACTGTGCAGGTGCAAAGTACGTCTCGCTCCTCTGCTGTAGTATGGAGCTGCTTGTGTAGGGCTTTTTACTCCTTGCACAAGCAGCTTCCTGCTAATGCACAAGCGCAGACCAGACTGATGTCTACATAGGTCAGCTGCGCTTGCCTGGGGAGCGTAGCCACGAAGAAAGAGAGAGGGTCCTAGCAAGCAACTAATGGATTGGGGCTCGGATTTGCTATAAGAAAATATTAGCTTGATCAGAGTTGGTTGTTTTGATAAAATGATCTATCTAACTACATTATTTGTGGCCTGACACTAGATTCTTCTGCAGTAAAAGCAGAATATTTGGCACCCAGATAGCAACGCCCGTGGGAATGCATTTGGGTGAGTATGTCGCAATCGTTCTGTAGCTGCCCTTGCCTTGGTTTGTCCTGTAGTCAAGAGAATGCAGCAGTAGGTGACCCATCTCCTGTCTTCTGTCTTTCAGTGGAACACGACAAGGAGTTCTTCCATAGAAGACGTCACCACCGAGAGTTCCGCTTCGACCTGGCAAAAATCCCTGAAGGGGAGGTGGTGACGGCGGCCGAGTTCAGGATATACAAAGACTATATTCGGGAGAGGTTCGACAATGAGACCTTCCAGATAAGCATCTATCAGGTCCTGAGGGATCATCCGGGAAGGTGAGTGACGGGTCAGAGGGTTCAAAGGACAGGTTTATGTCCATCTCATAGTGACTAGACCTGGCAAATGAGGTTCTTTATAGTTCTAATGTATTTTTAATTGTATAGGTAAAACACCTTTAAAACAACAATAAAAATAAACTTTAAAAAAAAATACTTCTAATGTATGTCAACTTGTTAGCGGGGAGGATAGAAGCATGAGTGGTTCAACACCCTGTACAATCAGAACATCCAGAAACACAAGTACAAATACATTCATGGTTGATGTGTGGTTTGAAACTTCACCAATACTGATACAGCAAAGTCCCGGTATCCGGCACTGGTGGGGATCACCTGATGCCGCATACATGTGCTTGCCGGTTGCTTGAGCGCTTGCTAGCTCCTGGCAGCTTTCTGGCGCCCCCTGTGTATGGTACGCGCCGGAAACCATGCATTGTGCACGGATGCCTGGTAAGCACTAATAGCTACAAGGGGACAAATTCTCAGCCTTATTTACAATAGAAGGGGCACATTGAAAAACAACCCAGATGTTCTGCAGAGATCTTTCATCTTTGTGCAAGATTATCCCCGCAGGAGCTGCTGACGTGCGATGGGTTCTCTTTCCACTTCCAGTGATGACTCCTTCCGTGACTAGGCCTGACAACAGCCCCACACACCAATGCCTAGAAACAAGCTTTATTACAACAAACCCTGCTAGTGTTTGGTTGCTTCACAAAGATGAAAGATCTCAGCAGAACACCTGGGTTGTTTTTCCTATTGTAAATAGGACTGAGAATTTGTCCTTCAGAAGATGTTCATTGGTTATTGTCCACCGGGTAGCTGCAGATCATTGCGGAGGAGCGCTGAGGAGTATATAATTATAGTATTTAGGTTGGATCGAGAAGTAGAGAAATCTGCTCTACTTGGTGAACCACACCTTTCTCGGTTCAGTCCCATCAATTGATTTAAGCTGCGCCAAATATGTGTGAGGACCTCGGTCCTTTAAGACTGGAAGACATCCCTGCTTTAAACCTATGTGTCAAAAGCCTGTCGAATTGTTTTTTGCTGTCCGATCTCCCAGCCGTGGATAAGCGCATCCAGTCTCTATGAGTAAGGTCGGCTCATGCACGGAGGATAAAAGCCAGAAGATGAAGTGGGACCCAACACTGGAATGGTCAGCTCTACGATGATCTGAGAAGCCTCTTGACCATCCAGAGGCTTCTAACTGCTAAGGTAAGTTTCTAACATCTCCCCCTCCCTCCTTCCAATGCAAGTTCGCTTTAATCTCATTGTGTTATCATACTTCATAATTGCTGTGATGAGAAAGCAGCATTTCTACTACACATTGGTGATATTACAAACGGGTCTGGAGATGATCGTTCGGCCTTGTGGTGGTGGGAAGAAACCGTTCTGGTGGTTGTGCTACATCTGCTTTTGTCTCCCCAGATCCTTGTAAAAAATGCAGCAAGCAGCCATTGTGCTGTCATTTGCAGCCCAGCTGAGTAGACCTTGAACTTAATTTATTTCCAGTGCACATTTTTCAGCCACATCAATGGGACAGACTAAATGGAAAATGTTCTCGGCGCTATTAAAAAAAGGGGTTTAGGTGAGGACACTCTGCCTGTGATGAGACAAGACCAGATCACTGTCACTGTGCTGAACACGTCTGGCATAAATATGGCTGACTTGAGACAAAATGTCTGACTCAGCCCGGAGGCAGCTGTAGAGAAGCCTGATCCAATATAGACATCATCATTTTCAAGCCACAGCAACAATGGGAAGTAAGCCAGCCTTCCCTTTTTCCAATGCCAAACTCTGACCTTACCCAAGTGAATAAAAGGGTGTACCCAAGACACCTGAGAGATACATATGTAATGAGTAGGTTCTGGGTATGCTGTGGGGCTTGGTCACAGATGAGGTGCCAAGGTTAGTAACACAGGGAGTCCACTTAGCACATCACTTTGGAAACTAAAGTTATGTCCTAAAACTAAGGTGATATTTTAGTTTTTCCCTGCAGTTTGGTCAGACATTGGAGAACACTGGAGAACATCTCAAAATTCATCTATATAAGGAGAGTTGCCTAAATACAGGACTGCAGTGTACACACAACCTAATTCTTCTGGACATAAGTGCACTTTTCAGCAGCCTGGGATACACCACCTAGCCCCTTGGAGTGGCATGGCAGTCCTGGATGTTCACTATGCTCCACTTAGACTTCCTTGTGGCCTCCTTCAGCTTGACAATCCAAAACACCTCTGTTCTTTTGTCCTTGAACCCTAGTCTGCCCTTCAGTGGCTTGGCAATCCTGGACACACACTCGGCTCCCCCTGGATTCATTAATGGCCTTTAGACTAGGTTCAGACCTATGCCAGATGAAAATGCACAGTTATGTTCCAGTCCTGTCCAGCAGATTTTTATACATTTTCAGCCATTTTAGTGCGACAGCAAGTACCTGCAAATAAATGCTCTCTGTGCTGTAAAGAACAGGAAATGGACAGTGGGGAGGGTTACTGCCTGTTTCCATTTACCTACTGTGTCCGTTGGCAGTCGTGAAGAGCACCTCATTCCACATGGACTTTGTTGTAGCTTCCAGCAACTTGGAAGTCCTGGACATACATGTACTCCAGTGTGGCAGGCATTCAGTGGCTAAGTTGCCTGGAACATTGGAGTGTGTGGCTGTCACACCCATCAACATCCCAGCTCCTTTTCTCTCCATCAGCATGGGGGAAGCGGGGCTATGGCAGGACTGATGCAGCATAGAACGTGAGGCTTATTTGGATCAGTACAGTAATTCATGGTAAGGGTTTTGGTATGGTGTGTGACTGGCCAGCTACCGGATCTTATTCCTATTGATTGTTGAGAACCTTTCAAGGGCTTACCCGCCCTGGCTAGTTGTTTAAAGATCTGGCACTCCAAATGTTTAAAGGACAGTGATGAATGAGAGTATTGTTCATCTTCTTTCCCCACCTGCCGGAACCCCCGTGTGTCATGCACCGCATCATTGTCCATCCTTCTACAGCCTTCTGCCTCTCTCACCCACCTCTCCTCTGAGGCAGCCCCTCTATGCCATTCTCTCCATTGGCCTCCTATTTTCCCAAAGGAACCAATTTTAACTCCTCACTCTATCATACATAGCTCTACACAAGCTGTCACCTCCATACGTGTCCTCATTTAGCTCCAGATACCTCCCTGCCCGGAACCTTCATTCCACCCAGAAGACCCTTTTGTCCTCTAGCTTGGTCTCCTCCTCTCACTCCCACATCCAGGACTTCTCACCAGCGTCACCTCTCCTTTGGAACTCTCTCCCATAGCCTGTCCATCATGCTCCGAGCCTGGAAGCCTTCAAAACACACCTGTTCTGACAAGCCTATAAGTTGCTACAGATAGCATTAAAGGTTTACTGCCTCACCCATTAACTTCTGTGTATCCTTCCCTATTGATTCCACCCCACTACCCTCTAGATTGTAAGCTCACAAGGGCAGTGACCTTCTCTTGTTGTTTCTATTTTGCTGTAATTTACCATATAAGTTCCAATTTTAGTGCTAACTCAAACCACACATTAACTATGTATGTATTTGTACTTGTATTGTTGGATGACATAACCGTACAGTGTCCTGAACTTCTCATGTATTTTTGTTCTCCAATATTTGCTCTGTACTATGTACAGTGCTATGGAAGATGTTGGCACTATATAAATAAAGAATAGTAATACTTTGATTGGGCCATTTCCAAGCTGCCTAGATTTACATAAAAAAATATCATTGACCGTCCCTAGATTGGCATCTCATTGGCAGAGCATTCTGGATGCAAAAATGTAGAGCTCACCTTCTCATGGTGCATCCAATACTGAATGATTTATTTAGGATTCTCCTATCAGTGTAGTGGTGTACCTAGAGGTCTGCAGGCATAGCTCATGTCATGGGGACGCCACAGCGCCATGAGCTCCATGCCTGTCCCCTCCTCCCTTGTGCTGCACTGCAATACTGGGGGATGCCTCTCATTACCTAACTGGGGGGCTACTTATACTGGGGGCACCTCTTAATGCCTATAATAAGGGGACACCTCCCACTACTTGTACTGGGGGGGGGGCTACTTCTACTGAGGGACATCCCATTACCTACAGTATTCTGGTGGGGAGGGACATCTTTCCCTCCCTATGCTAAAGGGGGCTATTTATACTGGGGAGACACCTCTAGCTACCTATACTGGTGGGCTACCTATACTAGGGTACTTCCTTTTGTAACTTATACTGGCGACTAATACTGGGGGGGGGCGGTAATATCAGTATTTGCCATAGGTGCTATATTACCGAGATACGCCCCTGTATCGTTGCAAAGAAAAAACAGTGTTTTGCGAAGCACAGTCGGCTTTCAGAGCGCTGCAATTATGCGGCGGGTGAAAGGATGCTTAGCATTGCTCTCCACCTCCAGCGTCCATGTTTTATGGCTCCCCCAGAGGGCGATTCTACACAAAGAATTTCAATAAATATCTTGACATTCTCTCCCTAGTCCTGGAGTCCTGCCTTTTACGAGCTGAATTTACCGGTCTCTTCAGGGGAGAGCTGGGTTCACAACAGAGCAGACCTGCAATATTTTCCCCTCGATCGCGTTTTAGAGACCAGGAACTTCAGCCTGGATCTGTAAAAGTTGTTTCTGCAAACTCTCATACTAAATTGATTTCAATAAACAAGTGTTTAAAAGTTCATAGTCGACCGTGGCGGGACGTTAACAGCTAATGGATGTATGTGTGTGGAATCCTGGGAATAATATATATATTTTTTAAAGGAAGACTCCACCATTTATTAAACGACAGGATTCCTCAAGTTCATCAGTCTTTACAAGTTTCCGTTGCTTGTAGCGTGCTTCGAAGCAGGATTGCTTAAAACTGCCTTCAAAAAACATATTTTAGCGCATGTTCTACATGGTGCTAGCCTAGTTGAGGTTTCCTGGTGGGAAGCCTCATAGACCAACGGCCACTCCCTGCTCGTAGGAAGGTGGGTTGTCTTGACACCATATAGGAAAAAAGATACAGAGACAACGGGAGCCCACATAGTGTAGAATGTAAGTGGTAAATGAGTAGAAATAACAGAAAATAATAGGCTATTCAAAAAGGTAGCTTGCCATAGAGACAACCAACCACTCGAAGCAGGTGGAGACAATAAACCTGACTCCACTAAGGGGGTCCAAACTGGGTGTGGTCGCTCTCCTTGGTAGAAAAGACTGACTGGCTCTCATGAGGTGTGGGCCACGTAAGGTCCAAAAGGAACCCCTCCAACCTTGGGGGGGGGGGGGGGGGGGTTACAAAAGCACAATGGGGGTTAAGAGGTGCCCAGATGTGAATAAAACTGAGTTAAAAACCGGGCCTGTGGCTAAATAAATTTGTTTTTGTCCTATGAGACTCGTCATTGAGGTAAGCCACCTCACATTTTTTGTTTTCATTATTGTTTTTAACTCGGTTTTATTCACATGTGGGTAACTCTTTATCCCTATTGTACTCTCTGCTCGTGGTGAGGATGGGGGCCCAGCAGGAAACACTATCCATGCCACCAACCGAATAAGTTTAGTAAAGTTGCAGTCAGGGCCGGGTTCAAGTAACAATTGGGCCCTAGGGCAAAATTAGCCTGGGGGCCCCCCCAACAGACACCCCCGACCAAAAAGCGTCATTAGAGGCCCTTTGTTGCATCCAAATTTCCCTCCTGGGCCCCTGAGCTGGCTGCTAACTCTCCCCCCAATCACCTCCCAACTTAACAGACTCTGCAGAGTCCCCGGGGAGCAACAGCTAAGATAGGGAGGGACACCTTGGGGGCCCCTACAGGCTCTGGGGCAATTGCCCATTTTTTCCTATGGTAGCTCCGGCCCTGGTTGCAGTAGCCGCAGCGGGTGCTGTACGCGAAGCCCAGTGGCCAAAAGCTGCAGGCGAGGGTCCTGGTGTACAATTTTAGAGTTTGTTTTCCTGGGTCTTCTATTTCTTATAGATTAGTGATTGAGACCAAATTGCAGAGAGCAGGAAGCGGCCGTGTGTCACCTCAACTAGACTATTTCAACTCTTCATAGTACCGGTATGTCCCAACCTTTCAGTGCTGCTGTATTGTAACCCTGATACCAGCACTCCTATATCTCTTCCTAGCTTTCTAACAGGGATGAGCAACGGATGAATTCCGAATAGGTTTTATTAGGAATTCATCCAGGTAATTAGCACACCTGAGGAGGGGGGGGGGAGGGCGCGGGAAGGTTAAACTTACCCAGGAGCCTTCTGCTTTTATCCATCCAACGGCTCGTCCCGTGCTGCGTTCCAATTCACGGTCACGTGACTACTGCACTTCCTGCTTCAACCGGAAAGGATGAAGTGCGGTTGTCACATGTCCGTGATCTCGCCCTCCCCCCCGTTCAGGTGTGCTAATTTCCTGGATGAATTCCGAATAAAACCGATTCGGAATTAATTCGTTGCTCATCACTACTTTCTAGTTCCCTTCCCACCAAGTGCGTACCTGTTCTGTTGGGCTCCCCATAGTGTGTCACCAGCTTTGTCATGCTTCAAATCCATAGACATAGAGTCTAAGACCACCTGTGACTACAAATAGTCAATGACATGCGTATAATTCATGCAGATATCCATGCAGCTTCGAATTGGCCAAACCAAAAACAGGAAATGCTTTTGATTGGCACAATTCCCTATCATTCACATTAAAGCAAACCGAGCAGTGTTTTTTCTTTCTTTTTAAAAAACAAAGCTTCCCATAAGGGAGGGAGGTTGGTAATAATGGTGTGTACGGTTTGGGGTGCAGTTGGTTGTGGGGAGCACCATTAATTACCTATGGGGTGCTGCTCTTCTGACCCCCGGCCCGTTCAGTCAGCTTCTGCCGCCCTTTGTAAATCCTGCCTGGGTCATGTATCACACACCACTGGGAATTACAAATATCGGCAAATGCTGACGGCCGGTTGAAGAAGGTGCTGAATGTCTTAGGGCTGGTTCAGACGGGCGCTTTTGCGGCGTTTCAGACGTGGCGCTTTTTTGGGATCTACCGCCGTCCCATTCAAGTGAATGGGAGCGTTTATGGCTGGCTTTTGCAGGCTTTTATAAACGCCTGGCGGTTGATCCCGGCATTTGCGTCTAGTCTTGAAAGCAACATGTTGCTTTCAGAGGTGGTAAACACCAGGAAACAATATCAGAGACCAGAACTGCTAGCCTTGAATGCTTCCAAAAAGCCTTCAAAAGCTAGCTTTTATACACTGGCTTTTGAACGCGACGCCAAGCGAAAGCTCAGCAGACGCCCGTATGAACCAGCCCTTACGGGCCAGGGACCAGAGGTGAGTACTGGTGCTCCCCACAACCTCCGAACCCTCAAAGCCTCACACCACTACGAAGCTCCCTTATGGGAAGGTTTGTTTTTTCAAAAAGAAAAAAACACTACTTGGTTAACTTTAACTACTTGCCGACCGCTCCACAACAATTGGCGTAAATGTGGCGGCAGCCCCAGGACCACTCCACGCTGATTGGCGTGAATGGCCTTCAATGGTGCTAGCAGGTGATTGCACGAGCATCTCCGCCTTCAGTCTCCCAGCGGCGATCACCACTCGGAGACTGTTAGACGGCAAAACCGACGTCTAATATACCTGTACAGCGCTGCGATCTAAGGCAGGTGTCACACAGCTGTCCCCTCTGTAGTCCAGGAAGTGATCGGCTGTCATAGGCTGAAGCCTATGACAGCCGATCACACTGATTGGCTGGCGGGGGGAGTGAGGGAGGGTGGAGTATAAAATAAATTGAAAAAAAAAATAAGTACATTTTATTCAAAAATACATTTTTATATAAAAAACAACTTGGGTGCGATCTGACCCCACCAACAGAGAGCTCTGTTGGTGGGGAGAAAAGGGGGGGGGGGAATCACTTGTGTGCTGAGTTGTGTGGCCCTGCAGCTAGGCCTTAAAGCTGCAGTGGCCCAATTAGTAAAAAATGGCCTGGTCTTTAGGGGGTTTTAACACCACGGTCTTCAAGTGGTTAAATTTGCATGCAAGCCGGAATTATTTGCATCTGATTGACCAACTCTGAGTTGGTCAGGGGTTTGCACTGTAAAAGCTTGGTGGTCAGTAAAATCAGAAGGTGGAGCAGCCAGTAGAATAGGGGTAGGAAGAACACCGGCCCTCCCGCCCAGAATTCCAGCTCTGTCCCCAGTATGTCATTTCCTCCAAAAAGTGCTTGATTGGGTGTGTGGCGGTAACTTCATTTTGCGAAGAACAGCGTATCCGAAAGATCCCTGTTCGGTTCCCCTCGAGTGTTAAGTGTCCCCCGTACCTGTGTGCATTGTTTTAAAATCTCACCTTACAGGCGGTGAGATTCCTGGCCTCCTTTGCCATCACTGCCATGTCAGCCATTACCACAATAAACACCAGCTTCCAAGTGGTGCAGGCTATTGCGAAGACAGTGGAAGAGGCCAGGAATCGGGCTGGAGGACAGGTGATATTTTAGGGTGCACTGGGTGGGGGGGGGCACTTTAGTTTGTGAGGTGCAAACCACAAAATGATCCACTGTAGTCTACAAAATAGCAATCACTTTATTAAATACTGCATACAAATCCCCCAAAAAAACCCACTAAAAAGGGCAGCCTGTGATATAACACTAAGCCAAATACACAGCCGACATGTGTCACGCAGCAGCACATTCACCCCACACACCCATGTAAATTGTCCATTTAACTCCCGGGTGCAATGAAAAAAATCATCATATTCCAGAGGAAAAAAAATCGTATGCTGGGAAGTGTAGTCCAGTGAGTAGCTCTTCAATGAACTTTGCTGGGATCAATCAGTTGCAACACAATGTCCCACATTCAATTTGCTCTTATGACACGCAAATAGCAGCAACACAGATCTCTTCAGCAGAAGCAAGCGGCTGTATTGGGCTTAAGCATAAGCAAAGCAAGTGTGCAGACATGAAACAGCGTGGCCATTAGAGGACTCTCACCACCTCATGCCAGTAACACTCGGTGCCCAAGAGGGCTCTCACCACCTCCGGAGGGCATCCACCGTATTGTAGTCACTCAATCAGCTAATGCATCGCCGGATCAATGCTGAAGGAAATAGTCTCCACTTGCCGCTGCCGCTAGTGTTGAAATCCAAGCCGTCTCCGAACTGTGCGCAGCGATGACGTCACCACGCTGCCCTCTAGCTGTATAGTATCGCCCGCCCATCCGGGCTTCGTCAGAGGTGTGAGGTGGCGGTGCTGGTCCTAATTGGTTTGTGGCGTATGGGCAGGTAACGGATCCCTCTCTGATCATATTTGATCAGAGAGAAATCTGTCTCTGGGTCAGTCTGTCCATACATCGCCTGATGTATGGGCACCTTATCAACTGCCGTTGTTTATAGTTACATTGGGATTGATTCACTAACCGGAACAGCGCAAATAACCTCCTGTTATTCGGGCTATTTCAACACTGTGCCTTAAAAGTAAGTGGCTGCATTCTACGTGCACTACTGGTCGCGTAGCGCGCATAATTACCCTCAGCCACAGGAGGACACGCTATGCTTTGAGTAGTGCAGCATAGCGAGCGCTAGTAACTTACGCCCGCTCTCCCTGCAATAACAAGCACTCCACTTGTCCCACCCTGAGCCCCTACGGGTCCAATCACTTTAAAGGACGTGATACCTGCACTTTGATTGGCCCAATAGGCTGCCCGTCACTTGACATGCTGGCTAATTGCGTGCATAATTACCCTCAGCCACAGGAGCACACCCTATGCTGCACTACCCGCAGCATAGTGTGCGCTCCTGTGGCTGAGGGTAATTACGTGGCCAGTAGCGCACATAACATGCAGCCACTTACATGTAAGGCAAGCGAGTAACAGCAGGTCGCTGTTAGTGAATCATCCCCATAGTTGCTTGAAAAAAAGACATCTTTCCAACCAGAAAGAAAAAAATAAACCACCATCCTGAACCTGCACATATCCCAGTTGATCCAGGGGATGGCAAAAAGACCTTACAAGGCCTGAACCAATTAGCCTTAACAAGGAAAAATTCCTTCCGTACTCCAGATGGCAGTCCGATAAATCCCTGGATCAACTCTGCTGGGAAATACCTAAAAAATTATAGCCGTGGATGCCCTTCATTGCAAGGAAAGCATCCAAGCCCTTTTTAAATGCAGATATAGAGTTTGCCATAACTACTTCCTGAGATGTTCCAGATTTTTACAACTCTCATTGTGAAGGACACCCTTTTAAATAGATGACAAAAACTTTTTTCCTCCATACGCAAATCATGTTCCCTTGTGCGTCGTACAACCCTAGGGACAAAAAGCTCATCTGCCAAGCTTTTGTATTGCCCTGTGATGTATTTCTACATGTTAATCGGGTCACCTCCTTGTCGCCTTTTTTCCAAGCTAAATAAGCCCAGTTTGTCCAACCTTTCCTGGTAAGTGAGCTTATGGCTGAGTTAGACTCTCACGGAAGTGTGACTTTTCTTCCAGGGACTCCGACCTGTATCTGCTGGATTCTAGGACCATCTGGGCAGCGGAGGAAGGTTGGCTGGTTTTTGACATCACTGCGACCAGCAATCACTGGGTGCTCATTCCCCAGCAGAACCTGGGCCTGCAGTTGTCTGTGGAGACCAATGACGGTAAGTGGACAACCTATTAAGCTGACCTAGCGCTGGTGTGATATCCACTGAATTAGAATGATCTGCTTACAAGGGCTCTAGGTATTACTATGAGTTTAAAAAAACATGTGTTTGGCAAATTAAAGTTTGTATAATGCAAAAATAAAGTTAACACCCACCAGGGAAGACTAGTTCAATGTTCTTCGCTTCATCTATGTTGACGTGGGGCCTCATCCCCCGCCGAGCTAAGTCTACAGAGCTATGATCAAATTCAGGGCTGTCAAACTCATTCAAAGGGGCCAATATCGAAAATACAGTCTGACGATCCATTTCACAATGGGCTCTTAGATTAAACAAAAATCAGGTCGGTAAAAAACTGCATTCAGTATTTTTGTTTTTCAAAATTCACAAAGATTTTCACAGGTGCTGTAGAAGTCCGGTCATTTACCGAAAAATGTTGCTTCAATTCACCAAGCCCTGCTCGGTATGTACATTTAAAGTGATGCAGAAAAGTCTCTTTGAATGTTTCCTTCTCCTGCTCTGGCACTGTCATGTCCCACCCGCCAATGCTTCGGGTCAAATGGGGTGAGAAGCAGGAGGGGGAAATGTGGCGAACATTACAGAAAGTCGTGCGCAATCGCCAACGATTTTCGTATGGTCCTGCACAATTACTGTCAGTCCTGGGTAGAATAAAACTAAATACCTTTCCTTTGCTCTCTTCCACTGACAGCACAGCCCCTCACCCTCACATCCTGTGTCAGTTTTTTAAAAGAATTTCACACGTGGCCGACCCCCTGGGTAGAGCCATTTGGCTACACAGCTCATGTCCCAGAAACTAGCTCAAACTGGCTGAGATAAGCGCTCCCTCCAAAATCATACGGTCAAACAAAAAGAACATTAATTTATTAAGAATTCAAAATAGGTTTGGCACAGCAAGACAAAAATTACATTTCCTGATACCTAGAAATCAGTTCTATCATTCACCTGAATTACAATTTTCTAGCTATCAGGAATCAGTAGAGAAACCACTTTATCCGGCCTGCGTAGAGCGAATGCAATAGAATAGGCATGTATAGCCTCGTTTAATACAGGGTCGCAGGCCGCTTATGAATATAGTCTCGGATTTGCGATGCGCCAATCTGGGGTGGAGTCACACAGATTGTTAATAATTGGTACATTTCTTGCTCTGAGTCTGGGGGTGGCAACCTTGCTGCCAGTAGATAACCCTGCCTTAAACACACCTACTTTCCAGGTAGTGACAGCCCCAAAACTCAGGTCCTATAAAAATGGGGCGGGACCAAACCTGCCCAGTTCTCCAAATTCCATCGACCAGGCAAGTCCAGGCAGGCGTTTAAGGAGAGCCGATGCATGCTGTGTTCAAGGACTCTTAACATTAATACCTACTTTTAAACTGGACTCTTTATTCTTCAAATTCTTCAAATGGACTGCTCAGCTAACTAAGTAAGAATTTTCTGATTTTATTCTTTTTTATTTTTAAGCTCTGTGTATATATGTTAATTGGTGTATATAACTGTATGTAATGCAATTTTGTTATTAAAGGTTTTAAAAATCGTTTAGCGGTTATGACCTGTTGCTGAACATACACAATCGTACCTATTCTCCTGAAACCGCTACCCTGTGTTTAGGTGTGCCTTTATAACCCGTATGCGAGAACCAGGTCCAGATATAACGATCTGACCCAGGTTCCTGCATACTGCTAAGGGTTAATAGAGCGTTCTCCAAGTCCTAGTATAATTACAGTAGCGGGTTGTGTAACTCGCTTGGTGGCAGATCTTTGAATTGTATGTGTGAGGTGAATCCGTTGGCATCCGAACGCTCCCTCCGCGAGTCAGTTCATCAAATTGCGAATGCGGGTTACCCTTCGTGATGAACAAAATGACCATGTGAGAGGATTTCTGACGCTGACCGATTGACCCCATCCGCAGACCGGCCTTGCGGTCTGTGATATGGAGGCTCTTCCTATTGGCTCTCGGCTTTCTGCTCTCCAGTGTCTATTAATGCTATCACATGCTATTTATCAGTTTCTGACAGATCAGAGCTGCAGTGTTTTCCCCAGAATTTTTTTTCAGCCGGGTGGCATGAAATAGTAGCCAGGTGGCATGAAAAAGTAGCCGGGTGGGGCGCAATGAGAGAATGCAGGGCTGGTGCTTCTGTGTGCAAATCTGCTTTCAGAATAGGAGGTGGTGAGCCAATGACAGCCGAGTGCTCACCAAAACTAGCCGGGTGGAGCACCCAGCTAAAAGAGCCTGGGGAGAACCCTGGAGCTGGAAGTAAATACCGAACATCTCTCTTGGCTTTACCGCATGCTCAGATCTTTGTGAATTGACATTTACTGACATGCTGAGGTATTTACTGCTCTGTAAAATCCGCTGTTTTCTGCATTACCGCATACAGTAATGTTTTGTGAATTGAAGCCAAAGTCGTGGGCCAAATTGTTTCATTTGTCGAGCAGTCTACTAAGTGGTATAACTGTAGCAACTGTGGGGGGGCCTATCAGGGCTACTGCTCCTCCCCTTCTGCATAGCAGTCCCAAGGAGCAGTGTAATGTTTACCTGCTGCTTTCTGACAGCCACATGCTCTGCGAATACCTCTGGCTCACAACGCATGTCACATGATCAACAGTTGGTGGTATGCAAGTACAGAGTGTGCAGCTGCCAGGAAGAAGAGATCTGGCGTATTGCCGGAGCAGGTCAATATTACACTGCTCCACAGCGCTACACTGCAACATGGGGTGCTGGGGAAAGGGGGGGGGGGGGGGTTACCAGCCACACAGGAAGGGGAAGAGGCATTTGAATCCCAGGAGGGGGCCTCATGCCAGTTTTACTGGAGGGCTTGTGGGTTGTTGTTGTTGCTGCACTCATACTTAAACGTGCAATGCTATAACCAGAAGCACCATCACCGGGGTGCTCCATTGGAAGGGTGGCCACAAAAATAACATCAGAATGCATTAACAACAGACCCAGTGAATTCCCAATAGGAAATCTTCTTCCATCAGGAAAGTGATCATTATAGCAGAAGGAGAAGCTGGAGAATTGCATGTTCTGTGGGCAGAGGATCTGGACAGAGGGGAAATCAGGTGGAGAAGCTGGAGATGATGAGGGCTCAAGGTGGGGGATCCAATGCAGTGGTCTCCCCAGGCTCTTCTAGCTGGGTGCTCCACCCAGCTAGTTTTAGTGAGCACCCGGCTGTCAGCCGCTCCCCTCCTCCTCTGCTGTAAGCAGAGTTGTGCAGAAAAGCACCGGCCCTGCATTCTCTTATCTCGCCCCGCCCGGGTACTTTTTCATGCCCCCCGGCTGGAAAACATTTCTAGGAAGAACACTGCAGTGGTGAGGCATGGGGCTTTCCAAGCCTTGGCAGGTTATTCATTACGTCAGGGGTTCTCAAACTGGGTGCCACGGCACCCTGGTGCGCCTTGAGCACCTGTCAGGGGTGCCTCGGCGTTCATCCCCATCCTTTGGGGGGTGCTGCTGAATAAGGGTCGTAACAGCATTTCAGTAGTTATTTTTGCCGAGGGGTGCCTTGAAAAAAATTTCAGAGCCATCAAGGGTGCCTTCAACCGAAAAAGTTTGGGAACCACTGCATTACGTTATTTTCACTACAGTCCCTCTTTCAATCCATCTCACTAAGGGGGGAACCCCACCACCAACCGACAGGGACACAGATGGCAATAAAATCCCGCAGACATTGTAGCCCTTCCTCTCATAATGCCAGCTGGGGCTCCACGTCATTCCGCAGCGCTGACTTTCACACCATCTGATGAACACCCCAGATAAGGATCAGTCAGTGGCGTCTGCAAAGCAGTTACATATTCGTGTGAAGAAACAAGTGTATGAAAGTAGCAGAGGGTGTGTGATAATTACACAGGCATGCCGGATATTTCTTCTAGTCTCCCTGACGCACTCTGGACTGTTCTCAGCGATGGGGTGATGAACTTTCAGCTAAATCCAAAACTGAGCAAGTCAAATCCTCAAAACTTATCATGTCGATCAAGTGCCCATTAGAGCTATTACCTTTAAAGCGGACCTGAACTCAGAACTTCCTCTCTGCTCTAAAATATAAGCAACAGCATAATACATTTTAAAGAAAAACATTTCTTTGTAACAGCTTACAGAACTCCTGCAATAAATCTGCACTTTTTCCTTCCTGCTTTCAAGAAAAGGTTAACATCCTGTGTTTACATATTAGCTGTGTCTGCCGAGAATTGACGGATTTCTGTGCTGACACAGCTGAGAGATCAAATTACGCTGGTGATTACTTGAAGATGAGGGGTGATTAAGCAGCCTTCTTTCTCTAAAAACTCACAGGGTGCATTTATCTCTGTTTTCCTTGTATCCTGTGCAAGAGTTCAGGTCCACTTTAAAATGGGAGTTTTTAGATTGAAGGGGGGGAGGAGGAGAAGCAGGTTGCACAGCAGTGGCGAGCCTGTTTAGTGCATGAAACATATTGAGTCCAGTACTTCTCCTCTACGCTCTGTTTATCATCCCAGTTGCTATTAGCATATGCCTTGTACATTTTGGGTTTACTTGGGCTGTGGGTTTGCTCAAAACAGGTCTTTGATTAGCAATGGAGTGTACCTGCACTACTCATTTTACTCGGATTATAATACTGGCATGACCCCTCCCGTATAAGCTGTTACTCTGTGCCTGTACTGATAGTAAACTAGCTGCTGTGTGTGCTGGTCTCTGCTTCCTCCAGTATGTACAGTATGAGCTGTTACTCTGTGCCTGTACTGATAGTACACTAGCTGCAGTGTGTGCTGATCTCTGCTTCCTCCAGTATGTACATTATGAGCTTTTACTTTGTGCCTGTACTGATAGTAAACTAGCTGCAGTGCATGCTAATGTTTTCTATCTACAATATAATCTGTCATTCTGTGCTTATACTAGCTGCAGTGCGTAATGATCTTTTCTACCTCCAGTATGTATAGTATTCGCTGTTATTAAATGCCTGTACTGATAGTAAACTAGCTGCAGTGTGCGCTGATCTCTGCTACCTCCAGTATGTACAGTAAGCTGTTACTCTGTTCCTGTACTGGTAGTAAAGTAGCTTTAGTGTTGTCTCCAGTATGTAGAGTTGCTACTCTATGGATAGTAAAGTAACTGCAGTGTGTGCTGATCTCTGCTACCTCAAGTATGTACTGTACAGTATAAGCTGTTACTCTGTGCCTGTACTGATAGTAAACTAGCTGCAGTGTGTGTTGATCTCTGATAACTCCAATATGTACAGTATACGCTGTTACTCTGTGCCTGTACTGATAGTAAACTAGCTGCAGTGTGTGTTGATCTATGATAACTCCAATATGTACAGTATACGCTGTTACTCTGTGCCTGTACTGATAGTAAACTAGCTGCAGTGTGTGTTGATCTATGGTAACTCCAATATGTACAGTATACGCTGTTACTCTGTGCCTGTACTGATAGTAAACTAGCTGCAGTGTGTGTTGATCTATGATAACTCCAATATGTACAGTATACGCTGTTACTCTGTGCCTGTACTGATAGTAAACTAGCTGCAGTGTGTGTTGATCTCTGCTTACTCCAATATGTACAGTATACGCTGTTACTTTGTGCCAGTACTGATCGTAAGGAAGCCAAAGCGTGTTGATCTGTTTTGAAAAATTAGCTTCTGAAGTATTACATCCCCTCTATCTTGTCATCTGTCTCTCTCACCTTTTTCTCCTTGAGAAAATCTTACCAGTACATCAGATAATACTGAGGAGTACTGGCTACACTACTTGGGCTGTGTATCTGTGAACAAGCACTGGTCTTCCCATTCCTCTTACACTCTTTATCTGAGCTTCACTATTTGGGCTGTGTATTTGTGAATAAGCACTGATTTCCCCATTCATTTAATTCTCCCTCTCTAAGCTCCACTATTTGTGCTGTGTATCTGTGAATAAGTACTGATTTCCCCATTCATCTTGTTCTCTCTTTCTGAGCTCCACTACTTGGCCTGTGTATTTGTGAATAAGCACTGATTTCCCCATTCACCTCATACACCCTCTCTGAGCTCTACTATTAGGACTGTGAATCTGTGAATAAGTACTGATTTCCCCATTATCCCTCTCGGAGCTCCACTATTTGGCCTGTGTATTTGTGAATTTGCACTGTTTTCACCATTCATCTCGCATACCCTCTGTGAGCTCCACTATTAGGGCTATGTATCTGAATAAACACTGATTTCCCAATTCATTTTACTCACACCCTCTAAGCAACACAACTTGGGCTGAATTTGTTAATTCTGTTTTAGCTTAGTGCAGTTGGCTGATGGTGTAATGGTTGAGGGCTCTGCCCCTGACACAGGAGACCAGGGTTCGAATCTCGGCTCTGCCTGTTCAGTAAGCCAGCACTAATTCAGTAGGAGACCTTTGGCAAGTCTCCCTTACACTGCTACTGCCAATAGAGCGCGCCCTAGTGGCTGCTGCTCTGCTCTGGCGCTTTGAGTCCGCAAGGAGAAAAGCGCAATATAAATGTTATTTGTCTTGTCTTGTCTTTGTCTAGTGTAGAGGGGGGATAAGTTAAACTTCTGTTCAAAGTTTTTATTTCTCTGTCCCCACCTTTGACAGTTTCTCTCACTTCCTGTCTTCAGTTAGCGGTAATAGCAGGACAGAGGTTCTGATGGTCCCCCCACAACCTGTCCATAGCTTAGAGGAGTTTTTCAGCCCCCTGCCATCTCCCCGCTTGTGTAACAGGCGGCGTTTGTTTGCTCGGAGCCTGGATTACCTGAGGCCGGAGTTAAGGTTCTCGGGAGAAATCTGTTTTATACGTCCGCGTGAGTTTTACAGAGATTTTATTTATGGGTCCTGTTATGGTGAACTCTCCTCAACCCTGCGGAATCAAGAGGGCGAGTGAAGTTTATTTATGACGTGAGCCAGCCGTGCAAATTACCAGTTAAAGAGGAACTCCAGTGAAAATAATAAAAAAAAAGTGCTTCATTTTTACAATAATTATGTATAAATGATTTAGTCAGTGTTTGTAAAATCTTTTAAATCCCTGATTTACATTCTGACATTTATTACTTGGTGACATTTTTACTGTTGGCAGGTGATGTAGCTGCTGCATGCTTTTTTGGCAGTTGGAAACAGCTGTAAACAGCGATTTCCCACAATGCAGCAAGGTTCACAGACAGGAAACTGCCAAGTGTACGTACTTTTCTTGTTTCTTGTGGGAGGGGTGTCACCACAATATCAGCCATACAGCACCCCCTGATGGTCTGTCTGTGAAAAGGAATAGATTTCTCATGTAAAAGGGGGTATCGGCTACTGATTGGGATAAAGTTCAATTCTTGGTCAGAGTTTCTCTTTAAGGTAGTTTGATCTTTTCTGTTATCGGAGAAAAAACACAGTGCAATGAGGCAGAATTTGACTGAAAATTAGAATATTCCTATACTTACC
Organism: Hyperolius riggenbachi; assembly: GCF_040937935.1. NCBI lineage: Eukaryota > Metazoa > Chordata > Amphibia > Anura > Hyperoliidae > Hyperolius > Hyperolius riggenbachi. The sequence continues at coordinate 188,193,622 of NC_090657.1, read as the reverse complement.
TGCTCCATGCTGCTCCGCCAAACCTGGCCACAGGCTGCCGAAGGAAGTGTCCCACATCAAGTATGGAGGCCATATCTCCTCTTTGTCTGTTATTGTCTAACCAGAGAGTGTTTCGCAAGGCTGGTACTGGTTTTGCTTGAGAGAATAGCTAGCCATTTACGGGGAGTACATATAGTGGTGCCGCTTTTAACTTGGGCACCATTTTCATGCCGATAATTAAAATATCAGTAATATAGTATTATCTATATTTTACTATCGAAGTTAACTGGTGCACTATTGTCTCTCTCCCCCGTCCCCCATTGCCTAAAACTAACCCTCCCTCCTAAAGTAACTACTCTCTGTAGTACTAGCCATTCCTGGAGGGAGGAGGAGCGGGCTCACGCTGCATATGAGTCAGGAGGATAAAAGTTTACTTACACAGTCATGCTATGCCAATCTGTGGGGAGGGATGTTGGGGGGCCACCACTAGACCAACAAGGCTAAGGGGGGATAACCCACTTGACCACCATGGACCTTTAAAGGGGAAGGGGGATCATTCACCAGACTTAAAGTGGAAGGAGAAAACCCACTAAACTACCAGGGGCCCTTGAAGGGTACCGTGAGACACCAGGTAATGCTTAGAAAGGAAGGCGAAGTACCGCTAGACCACCAAGAAAGAGATGGCACTATTATACTACCAAGTACTCCCTTAAGTGGGAAGGGAGGAGAACCACTAGACCGCCACTGAAAGCTATTGCGGTTGGGGGGGGGGGGGCACTAGACTACCAGGGAGAGCTGTGGGAGAAAGGAGGTTGAGCAGACTACCAAAAAATGCCTTAAAGAGACTCCATAACAAAAATTTCATCCGGTTTTCTTCCATCCTACAAGTTCCAAAAGCTATTCTAATGTGTTCTGGCTTACTGCAGCACGTTCTACTATCACCATCTCTGTAATAAATCAACTTATCTCTCTCTTGTCAGACTTGTCAGCCTGTGTCTGGAAGGCTGCCAAGTTCTTCAGTGTTGTGGTTCTGTGATGCATCTCCCCCTCCAGGCCCCTCTCTGCACACTGCCTGTGTATTATTTAGATTAGTGCAGCTTCTTTCTGCTCTATTATCTTTTACAAGCTGGATAAATCCTCCTCTGAGCTGGCTGGGCTTTCACATACTGAAGAATTACATACAGGCAGAGCTGTCTGCACTCTGCAGGAAGAAACAGCCTGACACTTCAGTGGAAGATAGCTGCAGAGGGAAAGAAACACACAAATGATCTCTTGAGATTAAAAAGGAAAGGTGTATACAGCCTGCTTGTGTATGGATGTATTTTCTATGTGTACATCAACCTATTTCCTGTTTTGATGGCCATTTTGTTTGTTTACAAACAAACTTTCTAAAACTGTTTTTAACCACTTTTAATGCGGCGGGGAGCGGCGAAATTGTGACAGGAGATGTCCCCTAACGCACTGGTATGTTAACTTTTGTGCGATTTTATCAATACAGATTCTCTTTAAGCTCCTTAGCGGTAATCCTGAGTCAGGCTCGGGACGGAAATCTGCAGCTCAGAGCAGTGATCCCGTGCCTGAATGAGTTACATGCAGGAGCTGCTGCAGATCTCTCTGTGGTATGTTTTGTTTCTTGTTTTTAGGGTATAAAAGCTTGCGAAAAATTGCGCCGCTTTTAGACCCTAAATCCTGAAATAATAATGTCACCAGGGAGTTTAAAGAGAACCTGTACTGAGTAAAAATATTTAAAATAAACACTTGAGGTAACTTCAAATGAACATTACATAGATACCTTGCCATCAGTTCCTCTCAGAAGCTCACCATTTTCTTCTGACAATGATCCCTTCCAGTCTGACAATATTTTGTCAGATCTGAAATATATCAGTTGCTGTCAGTAAAATATCAGTTGCTGTCAGTTATAGCTGAGAGGAAAACTGATGTACCAGGTAATGTCCATGTTTCCCTATGGCTCAAGTGGGCGATGTTACAGTTAAACAGTGTGCTGACCAGAAAGCTGTTATGGGTAATGGCCATTTTCAAAATGGAGGACGGAAAAGTCCCTTGATCACAGTGAACAAACAGGACGCGGGACAGGAGAAAGACACTGAGAAGTAGACTACATGGAAGGTAAGTATGACTTGTGTATGCTGATTTTGACTTTTCATTTTCAGTTCAGGTTTTCTTTAAAGGGGAAGGGGTCCACTCCTAGACAATCACTGGCTGCAGGTAGACAGTTGGCTGACACCATCATGAACAATGATCAGGGCTTTATAAGTGGACCACCAGACCGGATCAGTAACATGCTTCTCTTTGAGTTCCATCCTCTGTATACTTGGAAACACTGATCCCATCACATATATGTACGCCATGTTGCCGTTGTCTTTGATTTCCCATTTCTAATTCCTTATTTCATTCTCCCGGCAGGGCAGAGCGTCAACCCCAAGATGGCTGGTTTGATTGGATTAAATGGACCTCACAACAAGCAGCCCTTCATGGTGGCGTTTTTCAAAGCCACAGAGATCCACCTACGAAGTGTCCGGTCCACAGGTGGTGGTGGTGGAGGAGGAGGAGGCGGCAAACAACGCAACCAAAACCGATCCAAATCGCCAAAGAACCAGGAGGCGCTAAGGGTGTCCAATATAGCAGGTGAGCAAAGCAGAGGAATCAGTAGAGGAGCTAAAGTGAGCTTGTTAGAATGAAAAGATGTAAGCTACCAGTACTTACTTGTTTTTAAAACTAAGTCTTGTGTCAAAAAAATTACTTCATAATAGTAAGCTTTTCAATTCATGTTTGAAATCTTTGACTTGAATTTGGTCACAGGAAGTAGATATTTATGTCGATAGTATGCCCCCCAACACAGCATGTGCAGATATTCTGTCCTGCAACACAGAGGAGAACTCCTCCGGAGGAGAAGCAGCCATTCATGTGGCGCCTAAAGAACATCTTTGCTACAGACGGTGAAGCATACCCAGGTGACAACCTGCAGTCCAAATGGACCCATATGGATGGGTGGTGCCATCACTGCTATTCTATATGTGGGTTGCAGATATATGTAAAGATGCAGTGGACCCCCCTATAAGGGATGCGACTCCTGCCGTCATGGGGGGGGGGCACTAGGGCCCGCTCAGGGACTTTTGGGGGGCAGGAGAGGTCGCAGCATAAGAGGAGAGTGTGGCAGATCGGTGGGGGGGGGGGTAAATCCCCCCCTTCCCTTACCTCGGGCTCTCCTCTCAGTGCTCCCCCTCCTGCAATCATTGGTGGTGTTCGTGGCAGCAGCGGCGGTGGCGGCAGGGTGACTCATTACCTCCTTCTCGCTGGAGGACTTCCGTTCTCTAAGTGCAATTTCCTGTTTACACAGGAAGTTGCATGAAGCACTTAGAGAACGGAAGTCCTCCAGCGAGAAGGGGATAATGAGTCATCCTGCCGCCACCGCCGCTGCTGCCACGAACACCACCAATGATTGCAGGAGGGGGAGCACTGAGAGGAGAGCCCTAAGTGAGGGAGGGGGGGGGGGAATTCTCCCCCCTCCCCACTGATCTGCCACACTCTCTTATGCTGCGACCCCTCCTGCCCCCCAAAAGTCCCTGAGCGGGCCCTAGTGGGGGCCGGATTATTTTTTTGCAGGGGGGCCTGGGGATTTCTAGGTACGCCCCTGAGTGGACCACATCTATAAGTAATAGATTTTGAGAGTGGGGGACCAGTGAAAAAGCCTCAGGGGGCCGCATTCAGCCTGCGGGCCTTAGTTTGAGGACCACTGCATTAGACATTGAATATAAAACTGTAGTAATTAATGTACCAATCCCTCCTACCAGTCTAGGCTAGGAGAATAGACATGCTGAACTTTTTGGTTGACCTGTGACCCGGGGACTATGCCAACTATCTGGGCCCATGCTATTGCCGTGACTGGTCCCACCATCCCCATCTTGGGGCTGGGACTAGCGTGGCTCCTCTTGGTCTACACCCCAACGTTGTGTAGATTTCAGTATTGTGATTGGCTTCAAGATTTAAGGTCCGACGCCAAACCACGAAACACAAAGAAGAGTAGACAGAAGATAAAGTATAAGTAAGATAAATGACTGAAAGAGAAGGAGGTGAGAGCTCGCCTATAGATTGGTCAATAAAGGTTCCTCCATAGAAGGGTGTTCTAGTTTAAAGTGGAAAACAAAAGTTTGCTTTCTTAAAACAGAAATAATTTGCAATAATTTAGGTTGGAGTGAGCTCCGAGATGTCTCCCAGTGCATCACTGCTGAATGTATGCAAATTAACCATCGTTGCCCTTTCTGTTCTGTTTTAAGAAAGCAAACTTGTTTTCCATGCATTTTAGTATGGGGGCTTTTAGGACCTTTGTGGCCCTTTACACACTCCAATGAGTTCTGGTTCACCATGAGCTTGCTGGTTATACTTTACCTCTAGTTTAAAGTGTAACTGTCGGGCATAAAATAAAAAATGAATTCTTTATTTTTATCTGGTAAACAAGTAATAAGGATGGTAACCAGGCAATCCAAAAGTTAAAAATCACTCTTACTTTTCTTGTCCATAAAACATCATTCCCCAGTTTCCCTGGCTCTTATTTGGTACATCTGCCGCACAAAGGAAGTTGCAGCCGGGCATATTGGGTTTTCTTTTTTTTCTTCCATACTTTCCTCCCCTGTTCCCCTCAGACATAACTAATGCAGCCTGATTGGCTGAAGCCTCTTTCCCTCCCATTTTCCCCTCCCACACCTCTGTCCCTCTCTGATTGGCCAATATTTCTCAGGCTGAGACAATGCACTTACTGCTGCAGAGCTGGGTGGGAGTGTCTAAAGACTGGGAGGAGGGCGGGCAATAATACACAGACAGAGTAAGGGCTCATTCACACTAGAAGCGCTTTTCTGAGCGTTTTGCGATTGATAAGCGCTTTTTAACCTCCCTGGCGTTATGATTATTTCCAGATTGAGGGTTTAAAAGCTATACAATTTTTTTCACACGCTTTCAGACATTGCAGCTCCTGCATATAACTCACCCAGGAATGGGATTACTGCTCTGATCTGCGGGTTTCCGTCCCGAGCCTGACTCGGGATTACCGCTAAGGAGGTTAAAATCACTCCCATTCACTTTCATTAAAATTGTGGAAAATTACCGCGATTTTTGCGGACACGATCGCCAATTTGCGGCTATTTTTCTGCGATGTTTACAGTGATTTTAATGAAAGTGAATGGGAGAGATTTTAAAAACCGCAAATCAATCGCAAAACACTCAGAAAAGCACTTCTAGTGTGAATGGGCCCTAAGGGAGGAAATTATGTCAGGATTGGCTTCAAGATAGACACAGTCAAAATGGAAAATCCTAAGAAGGATTTTCTCTTTTTTTACTATAGAAAAATCACTAAAATCAAAATGTGGACAGTGCAATACGTATTTTTTTCTGCGATAGTATGACTGACCGCTCCTCTTTGGAGTGGGTTAGAATTACAAACATAAAACTCTTGTACCTATTGCAACAGATGCGTACATTGATCTAAACCTAAATAAAAAATTATCCTAAAGGGAAATGCTTATCATAAAAAATGCCATAAACATAGACTGGTTCAGCAAGAGTCTATTTCTGTAATGAAAAAATAACAAAAATGATGCTTTCACTGCAATTTGCATCAAGCTAAGAATTTAAATGAATTCTGGCATATAAGACAACCCCCCAACTTTCCCAGTTGAAATATAGAGTTTGAGATATACTCGATATACTCGCCGTATAAGACTACCCCTCTTCCAACGCACACCAAATAAAAATGAAAAAAAATTATATACTGGTGCTATGTATGAACAGATACTGGTGCTGTACTGTATGTGGTACTCAGTATATAACAGTATATAGGTGATTGACTGGTCAACTCTCCCTAAGCGGATTGGTCAGCTCTCCTTGTCTCCCTGTTTATCAGAGCGGTATAGGAGAATAAATTGCGCTGTGCCCATAAAATACGCCTCTTTCACCCTTCTGGCCCCGCCCTTGTATCCTATTTACCTCCTTCTCTGCCTCTCAGATCTCACACATGTGCGCCTGCGCCGCTTCACTACAGTTCTCAGCAGCGAGATCTGAGAGGCGGTAACAGGATAGGGCGTATCACCCGGCATCAATGACACCCGGCGTATAAGACGACCCCTGACTGTTCAGAAGATTTTAAAGGGTTAAAAAGTAGTCTTATACACCAGAATATACAGTACTAGCAGACCCAAGCCCGTGCCCGCGTGCGCGCACCCGGCCGCCCGCTCACACGCCCGGCTCCCTGGCCCCGTCCTCCTGTCTCTGTGAGGCTGGGTCCGTACTGCACACATGCCCAGTAGCAAAAAGCACGGACCCAGCTACACAGGGACAGCGTGATGCAGGGACACGGAGATTATTATAGAGGTTAATAAAATGACACTTCTTCCAACCCTAAGGGCTGGTTCAGACGGGCGTTTTTGTGGCGTTTAACACAGCGTTTCAGACGCAGCGTTTTTTGGAATCTACTGCCATCCCATGCAAGTGAATGTGAGCGTTTAGAGCTGGCTTTTGCAGGCTTTCATGAAAGCCTGGCAGTAGATCCCAGCGTTGCGTCTAGTCTCAAAAGCAACATGCTGCTTTCAGAGGCAGTAAACTCAAGGAAACAATAGCAGAGACCAGAACTGCTAGCCTTGAACGCTTTTCAAAAGCCTTCAAAAGCTAGCTTTTAAACGCTGGCGTTTGAACACAATGCCAAGCAAAAGCTCAGCAGACGCCTGTGTGAACCAGCCCTAACAGCGACATGCTATGCAAAGCAGGAGTCACACTTGACAAAATTGTAGCTGTTTACCCCGCACATAATGCTTCCCAACGCACAATCACAGTGCAGCGGGAGCGTATCCCAATCAACGGTGCCGCCAATTTTAGGCTGAATGTACTGATCGGACATGCTGGAAAATCTTGGTCCGACTTGTGTCCCCCCGTGGGGGGTGTAAATGCGAAAGTATGAGGTGGGCAGCAGGAATAGTATGACTGGAGGGGCATAAAACATTAGGGGGACAGCGTCTGGGGGCGTCGTGGCTGCGTCACAAGGCCGATTCCCACAACCTTTCGTTCTGAAATAGATCAAGAATCGGCCTGCCGTTTATGGTGGTCAACAGATCGATCTCAGATCAGATTCAATCAGAGAAAGATCTGTCTCTTGGTCGATCGGCCGCCAAAATCTCTACATGTATGGCTACCTTAAAGCGGATCCGAGATGAAAAACTAACTATAACAAGTAACTTGTCTATATATCTTATCTAAAGTTTAGATAGTTTACACAGCAAATCTAGCTGCAAGCGGCTTCAACAGTTTGATTATTTATTCCTGTGATACAATGTGAGCGGCCATGTTCTGTTTGTCACATTACACAGGCAAGCTGATAACATCTCCAGCCCTCAGCCTGTGAAAACTTCACTCCCCTCTCCTCCTCCCCTCTGCCTCTGAAATCTCTGGCTGGTAACCTCCTCCTCCTGCCCAGACTGAGCTCCCATAAGCCCTTGCTACATGGGTCTGAGAGTGCCAAGGCACTGGAGAAGCCGTGGGCGAGGCTAGTGTAGTTTGTAGGGAATTAGAGTATAAAAACAAACAAAAAAAATAGTATTTGGTTTGAGGAATGCTCTATAAACTATATGAAAGGATCACAATTATGCAGTGAGTAAAAGTTTATCTCAGATCCACTTTAAAGGTGCCCATACATTGCCAGATTGGGCAGCAGATTTAATCATCAGATAGATCCCTCTATGATTGAATCCGATCAGAGAGTGAGCCCGTCACACATCTGCACACAGATTTCCAATACATTTCAGCATGCATCTATGCGGCCATCTCCGCCTGCCCAGCCCCTCAGGTCTCCCCATGTAATGCCCTTCCCCCACAGACCTATGGTGAAAGTTGCACTGTAGTTTTGGCTCACCTGTCCACCATTGTGCATCCTCCCCTGCATCTGTCTCCATTGCCACCGCGGGCGCCTGTACCCCTGTGACCCTGCCGTACATGACTCCGGCGGCCATGAAGAGAGGACACGGAACATAGGAGGAGCACACCAGCAGACAGGTGGATCAAAACTACACTGCAACACTCACCACAGGCCCCGAGGAGGGTACACTTTACCTATGGAGGGGAGACCAGCTGGAGATCCGTCGATCATCAGGAAATCGATGTGCCATTATCGTCGTGCACCCCACCCAAAGCCTTTCAAGCCAGATCAGCATGCCAGATTTATTGTTTTGATATCGACCAAATTGACGACTGGGTGGCTACATTGGGGCATCAATCTTTGCCAGATTCTATCACGATGATCAAATCAATGTTGCAAATCAAGTAATGTATGCGCCTTTACTGAAGCAAGGGGAAGTAAGGCATTTATGTTTTCAGTACAGACTGTGGTGAGAGTCCATGTGTGACATTGACCATCTGTGGTGTCTTTCCAGAAAACAGCAGCACGGACCAGAAGCAGGCCTGTAAGAAGCATGAGCTGTACGTGAGCTTCCGGGATCTGGGCTGGCAGGTGAGGCCACACTGGCGACATTGCACCAATCACAGCCATGTGTCAGGACATGACCACCATATCAGCGCAGGGGGCCATGAGCTGCAAGGGCCTTATAACACAGTTATGAGAGAGAGAGGATCTGCGCTAGATTGAGGGGACCAGGTGCATTGTCTTTGCTTTCACAGTATATGAGCGGTACAAAACCAAGGTATGAGGCGTGAATAATCCCGGCACCAGCCAATAAAGACCAAACCGTCACCTTTATTGCATCCTCAAAACATCCAACATAAATTGCTTAGAAGTTTTTTTGCATCTGATGAAGCGGGGTTACCCTGTGAAACGCTTTGCAATATATGTCGGATGATTTGAGAATGCGGTGAAGGTAACTGTTTGAACTTTATTGGCTGGTGTGCAGATTTTTCACCTTAGCGATATAACGCATGCTTCCCACAAAACAGTGAATATCGCCATGTCTTAGGGTACATGAAAATCAGTCCTTCAGAGTGTGTTCCAATAGAACATCATATCATGTGGCATATACTGATGTGAATGGCGCCTAAAAATTTGCTCTCATACATGCACAATTCTATTCATATTTCACCTATCCTAATTTTCACGTCAAGCGCCACAGTTACAAAAACACCTCAAAATATATTATTTGGCTTGTCCCGATTAAAATGATACTATATATGCCATATTTTATCACTAGTTGGGCATGTAGGGAACTGTCATTGCCAGTCTGTAGTGATTGGATACAGTCACTAGGTTGCATAGTCCTGTAAAGATACATTGCTAGGCAACAGCATAGTGATGCATCTATACAACGTTGGGTCCCCGAACTGTCGGCCTTAGAGATCGCATCCGATCACTACGTGCAACAGCCTTTACAGATGTCCATGAATCTTAAAGGGAACCTGAGATGAAACGGAAACAAAAAAATCATACATACCTGGGGATTCCTCCAGCCCCCTCCGGCCTGATCACTCCCTCGGCGCCGTCCTCCGCCTTTGTACCGTCAGTAAGGGCTCATGGTGCACCCAGCCTGGCGCAGTACTACTGCGCAGGTGCAGAACTCTCCTGGCCACAGGAGCAAGAAGGGGAAGCGCGCCCAGCCACACTGCACATGCACAGACTGGCCAAGATACCGGGAGCCCTTACGGAGGATACAGAAGGTGGAGGACAGCACTGAGGGAGCGATCAGGCCGGAGGGGGCCCCAGGTATGTATGAAGTTTTGTTTTTTGTTTTTTCTCTGGTACAGTTTAAATTGTACCAGAGATGACTAAATGCAAAACATTTATACTGAAAGTGCCTTGGCTCTCTGAAAACCTGTGGGCGTGGCTTGTTTAGTTTATAGGGAATTAGAGTATTAAAACAAAAAGGTATTTGGCTTGAGGAATGCCCTATAAACAATAGGAAAGATACACAATTATGCAATGTGTAAAACCACTTTAAGCTTCCTTCAGCCCCCTCCACACCGATCACTCCCACGCGGTCTTCCTCCACCTTCCTGTTCTCCTGCTAGAAGCCCCATAAGTTTTGCCAGTCGGGGCATGCGCAGTGCAGCTGCTTGTGCCGTTTCTCCCCGTCTCACTTCCACGTCAGGAAGCATTTTGTGCCTGCGCAGTACTATGGCGCAGAGCGCTCCCGGCAACAGGAGCACGCGGCCGGGCCATGCATTGCACCCCAACTGGCCAGGCTAACAGGGCTACTAGCAAGAGAATGGGAATGCAGAGGAAGGCAGCGTGGAGCGATCCATGCAGAGGGGGCTGGAGGAAGCCCCAGGTATGTAGAAGTCTTGTATTCAGTCATCTCAGGGTCACTTTAAGGTCAAGTATTGGTGTCACAATAGGTTAATTAGTTACCGGTATCTAGGGATTACAATTTACAGATGACCCGAAGTCTTGCACAGGACACAAGGAAAACACAGAATAATCCACCCTGTATGTATTTAGAGAGTTTAGCCTGTGTAATTCCCAATCATCTGTGACTAATCACAACTGTAATTTGGTCTATCAGCTGTGTCAGCTCAGGAATCTCTGCAGTCCTTGGCAGAGCTGCTAATTGGTAAACACAGGATGTTAATTGTATCCATGAAAGCAGGAAGTAGACACATTGCAGATTTATTGCAGAGTTTCTTTCAGTTGTAAGAAATAAATGTTTTTCTGTAAAGGTTGTTATTGTTGCTTATCTTTTAAATAAAAGACGAAGTTCTGAGTTGAGGACAGCTGAAGTGAGAAGAATATGGAGGCTGCCATATTTATTTCCTGTTACGCAATTCCAGTTGCCTGCTTTCCTGCTGATTCTCTGATACTTTTAGCCATAGCCCCTGAACAAGCATGCAGCAGATCAGGTGTTTCTGACATCACTGTGTGATCTGACAAGATTAGCTGCATGCTTCTGGCACTACTGCAGCCAAATAGATCAGCAGGGCTGCCAGGCAACTGGTATTGTTAAAAAGTAAATAAATATGGCAGCCTCCTTATCACTCTCACTTCAGTTTTCCTTAAACTTTGGAACACTTCAGAAAAATAACAACACTTTGGCTTTTCTGAGGTGGGGTGGAGTTTGAATCATCAATTATGGGCGAGTAATTAATCCTACCACCAGCCGATTCTTGCAGCAATAATAGAGAGCCTTATATTTATTGCAGGGTCTCTATTTTACAGCGGAAGTACTGTTTTCTTTAAAGGGATACTGTAGGGGGGTCGGGGGAAAATGAGCTGAACTTACCTGGGGCTTCTAATGGTCCCTTGCAGACATCCTGTGCCCGCGCAGCCACTCCCCGATGCTCCGGCCCCGCCTCCGGTTCACTTCTGGAATTTCTGACTTTGAAGTCAGAAAACCACTGCGCCTGCACGCCCGTGTCCTCGCTCCCGCTGATGTCACCAGGAGTGTACTGCGCAGACACAGACCATACTGGGCCTGCGCTGTTCGCTCTTGATGACATCAGCGGGATCGAGGGCACGGCAACGCAGGCGCAGTGGTTTTCAGACTTTAAAGTCTGAAATTCCAGAAGTGAACCGGAGGCGGGGCCGGAGCATCGGTGAGTGGCTGCGCCAACACAGGATGTCTGCGGGGGACCGTTAGAAGCCCCGGGTAAGTTCAACTCATTTTCCCCCGATCCCCCTACAGTATCCCTTTAAGGGCCCGTTTTCACTAAGTGGAAACAGAACCTGAAGCGGAAAAAAACTTAAAAAAAAAAATATTATGAATTGTATGTGTAGTACAGATAATAAATAGAACATTAGTAGCAAAGAAGAGTCTCATATTTATAACATTGCATCATTCTGTCACAGTTGCAGTTTAGAAACTACACTCTGTCTTTTAAACTATGAAACAGAGCAGAACTAATGACCCTTTGAACTTTCCTGCAGTAAGGCTCTGTTCACATCTAAAATCAAATCGCTGATGGCACCGATTTTCATTTTTTTTTTTTTTTTCCGTTTTTTAGTGCTTTTGCAGAGCAATTTAATTTTGTCACTTCCTGTGAGTTCAGTCACGTCAGTCAGGAAGGGAACTCTTTGACCCAGGAAAAGAATACAATGTATTGTGAACGCAATCGCCACATAAAGCGGTTTTGTGAGTGTTTTGCGTTTATCCTATACCTTTCATTGAGGCAAAATCGCCTCAAAAATGGTACAGGCAGCGGATCGAAATCAACCCTCAGATGTGAACTCTCTCATAGACAATCATTGCACAACCATTTTTAGAGCGATTTTGAAAATCGCCTGTGCTTGAAAAAATGCCAAAAAACCTTATCTCAAGCTGCCTCTCGCGGTTCCTTGCCGGTTTAAGTGCTTCAGAAAACAGGACTGTATTTGAACCAGTGGGTCAGAGAGCTCAGAGAAGCTCTTTTGCATAGATAACTGAAGTTTTTTTTTTTTTACTCTTCCTGTACTGGAAAACATGAGACTCTTTTCTGTACTACACATAAAAATAATTACCTTAAAAGTTTATTTTCGCTTCGTGTTGGTTTTAAATCTTATAAGGACCAGCTTGCTTGAGCGTAGTTTATTATTGCTATGGTGCATTCATACTATACTTCTCCTGCAGGACTGGATTATCGCTCCTGAGGGCTACGCCGCCTATTACTGTGAAGGAGAATGTGCCTTCCCTTTAAATTCCTACATGAATGCCACAAACCACGCTATCGTACAAACACTGGTAAGTTATAAGTGTTGGCATGAATGCATACAAACAGCGTACATGGTTTGACTGGACTGTGCGAGAGTTTCATTTAGGAAAGTGGACAGGTGATGATACGCTGTATAACTGTGCTCTGCATTCATGGATGCTTTGCTGTTCTTCCTCTGTTCCTGTTTTTCTTCTCTTTTTTTTTTTTTTGTCACTGTGTGCTTGCGCCTTCCATGTATATGTATGTATAGTGGATGCATGTTATCCCTGACACCGGTCAAGTAAATCTTATAACAAGTTACCATACTGAGTGTTTTGTACACAGATTCAAGACCGTTCCATGATAAAAAAAATAACAGACTGAGATACTCCTGGAGTGGCCACCCCCATTCATAGACAGACTAATAGCCATACAAATAGTGTACATAAAAAAAAAACTGAGGTACGCTGATGCTTAAAGGGGAACTGAAGAGAGAGGGATATGGAGGCTGTCATGTTTATTTCCTTTTAAGTAATACCAGTTGCCTGTCAGCCCTGCTGATCCTCTGCCTCTAATACTATTAGCCATAGCCCCTGAACAAGCATTCAGCAGATCAGGTGTTTCAGTGGCTCAGACTTTAAAGTCAGATCAGACAAGACTAGCTGCATGCTTGTTTCTGGTTTTATTCAGATACTACTGCAGAGAAATAGACCAGCAGGGCTGCCAGGCAACTGGTATTGCTTAAAAGGAAATAAACATGACAGCCTACATATACCTCTCTTTTCAGTTCCCCTTTAAGTTATAGGCAGCTGAGTTAGTCCAGAGGTACTGCCTCTGCCTGTGAAGCATGAGATAATGAGTTTGACGCTCGGGTCAGGAAAAAAAAATGTTATAGTTATCTGGCATACCATCTGTGTAATAATCATCATTAGAGTCCCGAATCGGCCAGGATCCATCATGAAGCTCCAACTCTTTTACCAGAAAGACCTTGGACTTTCTATATATCACATAGAGAAAGGCCTCTGCCATATTCGGCAAGGGGGCAGAGCTTTGTGCCTGTACCCAGAAGATATGGGACTCTGGTGAAGATTATTACACGGATTGCATGCTAGGAAATGATAACTTTAAAAGTAAGTGACAAAGCTGGAGCAGTAAAGAAGGCGGCTTTGGATTGCATAGAGCCTTTCCGTTCTTCCACCTGGTCCATCGTTCCAGCACCATCCTCTGTTACAGATATTTGATCTGGGCAGTTGAGTTCCGAGGACAAGAGCATACCTTTATGCGCCAGTCTGGACGTAGTATCTCTGAAAAGCTGTTCGGGGGAATAGCTTAGCCAGCGGGCATCGTAAGAACTGGAAGGCACTTACACTTTCCTGTTCAGAAACTAGTATCTTGTAATCCCACTTCCTGGAATGTCTACATTGAGCTGTGCCTAAACAGTGACTTATGCAAGGTCCCACCCACCCCTTCTGTATAAAACTGAATATGGATGAGATAGGTGGTTAACTGTGCAGCTAAAGAAACAAATGTGAAAACTATTTCTCTACTCCATGCTTGTTACTACCTTTGTCACAGCTAATGTCTGCCACCTTCAGACACGTTTTCAACTCTTAATGCTTGGAAACGTAGCCTAGCTTTCATTGTTCCTCCTAATTGTACAACAGTGGCAAGCACATTTTCCCATGGCTAAAGCTGGCCATACGTAACTCGATTTATGACCAGATCGACCACTAAATAGATCCCTCCTTGATCGAATCTGATCATTGAGAGTTCTATTGGCTGCCCAGTGATTTGCAATAGAATTCAGCATGAAATCTATGGCACATTGACCTACTGCCGGACGTGCCTCCCTCCCCTCCACCCTCGTAAAGTGACGCACAGATTTTGAATGTTATTTGCCATCTTTCATACACAGACAGAAACGAGCTCTGCAGCACAGATCTTACAAAACATTTGTGCCTAGGAAGTGGCTTTCACCTTTACACATGAGGATTATTTCTTAAACCTTGCTTTATTTATTATCAGGTTCATTTTATCAACCCAGACACAGTCCCGAAGCCTTGCTGCGCCCCGACTCAGCTCACCGCCATCTCCGTCCTTTATTTCGATGACAGCTCCAACGTCATCCTCAAGAAGTACAGGAACATGGTCGTCAGGACCTGCGGGTGTCACTAGAAGCCTCGGCGATCTGCAGCCTCGTCAACAACAAACCCAATAGGACTCCACGTTCAAGGTCGAACTTTTAACCTAACGGCCAAAACCCACCAACTATTCACTGTCAACAAGCGCCTGTTTTTATCACCGGTAACGTTTCACGTGATCAGATGCAGATCTCTCGGGGGATTCCGGATTGTTTTGAATTGATCGACACTGGCAATTCCACTTGCGCCGCCTTTGCAATAAAGCTCTGACTCGTGGTTTGAAAATACCCCTCTGTTTACATCACTGTAGTTTGGAGCAAAGGATTCTGAGAAGAAGCAGACCTCAGTCGTTGTAGCCACTTGGTTGGTTGTGATTGGCTTGCAAACCCCCTTTTACAACTGAGCTTGATGATGGGGGTGGGGTTATATTTTTCCCGCTGACGCTTGAATTAACCGTCTGGGCCACACCAGCTGTCCGGTACAAGATTGAGTCATTCTGGTTATCTTATAATACTGCTGCCAACTCACTGTAAGCACAAGTGCGACCAACCATGTGTCCCTCTTCCAACAGACTGGGCGGCATTCCCCTTCCATGCCTTTCTGACCTCCCCAGGGAGTAAACCCTATAGAGAAGATACAAAATAATTATTTTTATAAGGCTGGTTTGTTTCTTTTTTCCTGAATTGCGAGATGGTCTCTGGCAAATTTCTTTGCAGGTTGAAAATAAACCGGTTTCTTTAATACAATTTTATAGACCCCGATGTTCTGTTGATGCAGGTCAGTCATTGAGAGGTCACTAGCCAAACACATGATGCATTTTGTGTGCTCAGTGGGAGGCTAATTGATGCCAGTTTGCATGCACATGAAATGCAAATTGTATGCAGGTTGGAGCTGGGCCAATCCACATAACTGCTTGTGATTGGACACCATTCTAAGTTGCATACGATTTGCATGCAATTGGGAATCATTAAAGCGGACCTGAACTCAGAACTTCCTTTCTGCTCTAAAAGATGCGCAGCAGCATAATAACCTTTAAACAAAAACATTTATTTTTTTTACAGCTGATACAAATCCTGCAATAAATCTGCAGTGTGTCTACTTTCTGCTTTCATGGAAGCAGACATATTATTAACATCCTGTGTTTACCAATGAGCTCTCTGCTGTGGCAGTCAGCTGACACAGCTGAGGGATCAAATTACAACTTGTGCTTAGTCACAGATGCAGGGGTCTTCCTTCTGTTTTGTGCAAGACTTCAGGTCCATTTTAAGGTGGCCATACAACTGTAGACTTGGCAGCCGATCAACCATCAGATTCGATAATTATCCAATCCGATGAAAATCTGTATTGCCAAGAGCTCGCCCGATCGACAATTCAACCAATTTTAGGCCAAAATTGGTCGTATGTATTGATCAGACATGCTGCAAAATCTCAAGCCAGCATGCACAGATTCAACGGGGTGCGACAATCGCAAACGATGAACGCTGCAGAAACCCCTGGCCACTGACACACTGCTACTGCCTATGGAGCGCACCCTAGTGGCTGCAGCTCCGGTGCTTTGAGTCCGCCAGGCGGAAAGCGCAATATAAATGCTCTGTGTCTATTTACTGTATGTACTCGGCAACCAGAAGGCGTACGAGAGGAATCGGCGCGGGAGACTTGGGCGCAGGGCACAGCTGGTAAATGGCTGTTCCTGCTGCTGCACAAGTCCCGGCCGTGTTAAATACTATTCCCCCATCCAGGACGCCATGGATAGGGGGGAATTAGTAATGGTGTAGAGACCGGCACCATCAATAGGTAAATATGCTCTTTATTGGTAAAAAAGACACATTGACATGAAGCACGACGTTTCGGAGGGATGTCCTCCTTTCTCAAGTGGATGTCAGTGTCTAAATAAAAACACAGCGAATAAACACTTAAATAGTACATCGGCATGGAGTATGGACCAATCACATTAGAGTACGCCTATGGCGACCAATCCCCTGTCTGCTACTCAGAGCGGACCTGATGGGGAACCTAATTCATAATATTCTAATGTGTGCTGACGTGGATTACCCAAGAGGCGCTGTGCAGTAAAGGGCGGCGGCGCCCCCGGTTCAACCCCACAGTGTCGAGACGCCGACCAATCAGCTGACCGTCTCGCATGGCGTCACACTGGCACCGCCCACATGGCGAGGCGGACCAGATGGGAGACAGTGTCAGCACGGGGCGGCAGACGGCACGCCCCTAAGGCCCGGTACGTCATAACAACACGTGGGCGAGATGTAAACAAACCGCCCACGTGATAGTAGCACTGGAGGAATCACCGCCAGCGCCGCCCCCGTCACCGCACGCGCTGTCAGATAGTGCAAGCATCTGAAGGGAAAGAATGAACAAACAGGTTAAACACAATATACGGACAACACACAACATAAGACTGGAAGATGGTACCTTATATAAATGGCTGCATATCATATTCCCTATTCATACCGCGGGGTTCTAGGGTATCTAATCTCTTTATCCAGACAGCCTCCCTATATAATAACCTCTTTATTCTATTGCCTCCCCTCCTTAGCAAAGGAACATGTTCTAATATTTGAAATCTAAGCTGACTAACTGAATGGCCCGCCTGCATAAAATGAAAAGGAACTGATAAATCTCTACATCTATTGCGTATGGTACTCTTATGGGCCGCAAGTCTAACCTTCATAGGCTGGGTCGTCTGACCCACATATAGCAGGCCACATGGACATTTTAGTGCATAAACAATATATTTTGAGTTACAGTCAAACTGTCCCTGTATCTTGAAGGCAGTACCAGAATGGGGATGGTGTATGACAGGTCCTCGAATAACACTATTACAGTTGATGCAATTTAGGCAGGGGTAAGTACCATTAGGACGATGAGAGTGTGGCTGGACTACACGACTGGGACCCAAGTCAGCGCGTACCAACTTGTCCCTCAGTGTCGGAGCCCGTTTATAGGACATAAGGGGAGGGGCCTGGAATTCAATAATGTCTGGAAAACCTTCTTTTAAAATATGCCAATTATGGCGAATAGCATTAGCTATTTCCCCACTATGAATATTAAATTGAGAAACAAAGGGAATCCTTTTGTTGTGTCCACGTCTACGGTTAGTATTGTCACTTCTGGGACAACATAACCTCTGTCTGGCCCTGCTCAAAACCTGTTGGGGATAATGTCTCTGTAAAAATCTCTGTTCCATTTCATCTAGTCTCTGCTCTCTTAATTCTGAATCCTCAACTATACGACTCACACGTTGGAATTGACTACCTGGAATGGAGAGGATTGTACTAGGTGGGTGAAAGCTATCAAAACACAACACTGAGTTGGTGTCCGTGGGTTTTTTATATAAGTCTGTGCTCAACCCACCATTAGACAACCGTACAGTTGTGTCCAGAAAGCTCACCTCATCCTTATCACAATATATAGTAAGACGAATAGCAGGACATTGTACCTGCAACTGATCTACAAATTGAACAAGGCTCGAATGTGGCCCCACCCACACGCAAAAAACATCATCAATATAACGGTGCCAACAATGGGCAAAAGTAGTAAATAATTCATTAGTATAAACGAAAGATTCCTCATAGAGGTTCATAAAGATGTTTGCGTAGGATGGGGCCCCATTCGAGCCCATAGCTGTTCCCCGCACCTGTAAAAAATATTGATCCTCAACTAGGAAATAGTTGTAAGTTAACAAAAATCTCAGCAGATCACACAAAAACCGTATCTGTTTCACATCAAAATCAGAAGCACAAGTAAGTATATGCTCCACAGCCTCTACACCCCCATCATGTGGGATGGAGGTGTAGAGGCTTTCAACATCCAACGTAACCAGAAGGGCCCCCTCTGGGATGGGCGGCAATCTCTCCAGTGTCTCAATAAACATTCTTTCCCTTCAGATGCTTGCACTATCTGACAGCGCGTGCGGTGACGGGGGCGGCGCTGGCGGTGATTCCTCCAGTGCTACTATCACGTGGGCGGTTTGTTTACATCTCGCCCACGTGTTGTTATGACGTACCGGGCCTTAGGGGCGTGCCGTCTGCCGCCCCGTGCTGACACTGTCTCCCATCTGGTCCGCCTCGCCATGTGGGCGGTGCCAGTGTGACGCCATCCGAGACGGTCAGCTGATTGGTCGGCGTCTCGACACTGTGGGGTTGAACCGGGGGCGCCGCCGCCCTTTACTGCACAGCGCCTCTTGGGTAATCCACGTCAGCACACATTAGATTATTATGAATTAGGTTCCCCATCAGGTCCGCTCTGAGTAGCAGACAGGGGATTGGTCGCCATAGGCGTACTCTAATGTGATTGGTCCATACTCCATGCCGATGTACTATTTAAGTGTTTATTCGCTGTGTTTTTATTTAGACACTGACATCCACTTGAGAAAGGAGGACATCCCTCCGAAACGTCGTGCTTCATGTCAATGTGTCTTTTTTTACCAATAAAGAGCATATTTACCTATTGATTGTGCCGGTCTCTACACCATTACTTTGACCTTAGAGCCAGAAGTGCTGCCTGACTCTTCTGACCGTGGCACATCATTGAAGCTTTATACAGGAAGTGCTGTCCATTCCTACTTTTGCCCATGGATAGGGGGGAATGAAATAATTCGGCTTCCAACAATTGCTGGAAGCCGAACTATTGTGTTTTAAAAGTAACTTCAGCTCCGTCTTCTGACGGCGCCGAAGTTGCTCCCTGTGTGCCGCTACGGCTGTAATTCCTATTACGGCCTATGGTGGCGCCGGCTGCGCCCAAGTCTCCTGCGCTGGATTCACCATGTTCGACCAGAAGAGAGATATAGATGGACAGCGTCTGCTTTCAGGGCTGGCCACACACCTTAAAGAACAAGTGGCACCCATGCTAACCTAGAAATAAAAAACACATATAAGTAGATAAATACTAGTTCTACTTACATAACAGATGTATTGCACTGTCCATGTTATGATTCCTGTGAATTTTATAAAGGAAATGCAGAGAATCCTATTCTAGACAGTTTCCATCTTGGTTACATATGACTGAAGCTAATCCTGACATCATTTCCTCTGTCTTTTTTTTTTCTCCTCTTGTTAATTGTGTAACAGTTACCTGCCCTCCTCCCAGAATGTTCAGACACTCCCACTGAGGTCTATACTAGGAAGTGCGCTGTCTTATGTTATTAGAAGGAGGGGGAACTAAAGAGAAGATAGGAATATATTATAGATAATATAGATAAAAAGACCCCCAGCATGCAGCTGTTTGGCAATGGCAATTAAAGAGCCAGTGCTCCTAAGGTATGTGATAACTCCAAAACCTAACAGCAGAAAAAGTTTTGAATGCAGAATTAGCGACTTTATCACTTAATACACTCAGACGAGTTGCTGTTGAAATTTGAATGGCACCAATCCCGCTTTAAGGCTGGTTGCACACATTGGGCTCGATTCTCTAAACCGTGATAACTCGTATCACGGCCGCGCTAGCGTTTTTGCGTGTGAAAATTTGTGATTACGTGCGAAAACGCTGGCGCGATATGAGTTGTCACGGTTTAGTGAATCAAGGCCATTGTGCTGTGCGATTCATGTGTGGCAGAAAAGCCAAATGCACCCCTGGATCGATCAAACCACTTCCATCCCACGGTCTCACACCGCAGGTATGGCGACCTGTCTCATTGACCTTAATGGCCTCTGCGATGCTGAAGATGGTTCCGTAACGTGCTAGTGTGAAAGTAGCCCCAAGAGGACCTGTAGGCTAGGAACACATTTGTCAGTGTGGAAAACGGACCGTTCAACTAGGATACCTGATCCAGGGGGACTGAGTGGACCAGGTAGCCTCCAAAACCGCTGCTCCTGTAAGCCACACTGGCCCACTTTCATTGTGACCCAGAGAAAGTGAAAGTGGGCCAGTGTGGCTCACAGGAGCAGCGGTTTTGGAGGCTACCTGGTCCACTCAGTCCCCCTGGATCAGGTATCCTAGTTGAACGGCCCGTTTAGTCCACCCGTAAGGGTTTAAAAAGTAGGTACTTTATTTGGCACTTAACTGACAACGCGTTTCGCGGTTTAAAACCACTTCCTCAGGTCGAATACTGTGCCTTACTATTTGCAGCAGCTATCCTGGGCGTCTATAAATTTTTATTATGGTATTAGTTTAAGATTTTTCATTGTGCTAACATTGACTAAATAACACACACATATAAATATATATATATATATATATATATATATATATATATAGTCCCCGATTTACAGACTCCCGACTTACAAAAAATCCACCAATACGAACGGCCCGATCCCATTGCGATGATGTCATTTCCGTGGGTGAAGTTTGAAGAAGCGTTTTCAAACGTCCCGACTTAAGAACGGATTCAAGTTAAGCACAAATCTACAACACACTGCAGATTTATTGCAGGACTTGTATCAGCTCTAACAGACATTTTTTTCTTTAAAGGTTATTATGCTGTTGGGTATCTTTTAGAGCAGAGAGGAAGTTCTGAGTTCAGGTCCGCTTTAATTGCAGGTCTTGACATCTTCACTGCTGGCAGGTGCATCACTGCCGATTGTTGCGCATATTCCTATAGATGTATTCTTGTTAAAGCGCTAAATCTCCCGTCATGCATTGCGGTGGCAGGGGCAGCAGGGTACTGGCGTGGTTGTTTTTTATCGCCAGCAGCTACAGCTGGTACGCTGAAGACAGAGGATGGCATATACACGGAGGAGTAGGCAGCAACCCCTCCAGGGGCGCTCAGTGCCTGCTGCCCCGCCTCCTCTCCCCCATGGCTCACATCATTTGCGATCAATGCTAAAGATGTACGTGTACCTGTAGGGAGAAACTGCCCCATATCAAGTGCTGTAATAACAGCGCAGGAGATTGGGCCGCAGCCGGCGCCCCCATAGACCGTAATAGGAATTACGGCTATAGCGGTGCGCAGTGAGTAACTTTGGTGCCGTCCGAAGACGGAGCTGAAATTACTTTTAAAACACTGTAATTCGTCCGCCAGGAATAGCTGGAAGCCGAATTACGTCATTCCCCACCATCCACGTGGACCTGGAGGGGGAATGGTAATTAACACCGCCGGGACTTGTGCAGCAGCAGGATAAGCCATATATCCTGCACTCAAGTCTCCCAGCGGCGATTTTATATGTATGCCCCATATGGGTACTCAACCTAATAAAGGAAACCTCTTTATAATCCAGAGGCTTTCCTTCTCCACTGGCCCGTTCCAGCAGTGAGCCCTCCTAAAAACTTGTTGAGGGTTTGTGCATGCGCTGTGAACGGCTCGACTGTTACCGCCCATGCCAGAGCGGGTCCGAGCTACTGTACAGTTGCAGTGCGGCCACACTTCTGTGGTCGGCAAGGTGGAAGACGACAGGGCAAGCCTCTGGAGGGTGTGCCCAGCTACAACGGGTAGGCTGGACAATGCAAAGTGAGAGGTACTTCCTCCCAACTCCTGGGCAATGGGCTTGAAAATGCAAAGGGGGCGGTACTTCCTCCTGACAAGAGTGCTAATTTCCCTTTTTTTACCCTCGATGCAAGTCTAGAACTGAAAATCATTGTCAGATAGCTTTGGGTCTTGATAACCTGTGATTATGTACTTTTATCAGCCTATGCGTATGTTCATACTGTTCAGGGTTAGTCCGCAGCCACCTTCAGCTCCAAAAAATAAGCATTAAAGCGAGAGGTATATGAAGGCTGCCATATTTATCTCCTTTTAAGCATTACCAGTTGCCTGGCTATCCTGCTGATCCTCTGCCTCTAATACTTTTAGCCACAGACCCTGAATAAGCATGCAGCACATCGGGTGTTTCTGACATTATCGTCCGACCTGACAAGATTAGCTGCATGCTTGTTTCTGATGTGATTCAGACACTACTGCAGCCAAATAGATCAGCAGGGCTGCCAGGCAACTGGTATTGTTTAAAAGGAAATATCAGTATGCCAGCCTCCATATCACTCACTTCGGGTTCACTCTAAACCAAGGGTGTCAATCTCAAATACAAAGTGGGCCGAAATCGTACACTGGGACCTAGTTACGGGCCAACCTCAATGTCTACTGGCCACCTTCCTACCTTATAAGGTTCCCCTGGTGTGTAATGGCCCCCCTCCATCCGCCCTATACAGTTCCCTAGTGTTTATTGAGCCTCCCTCCCCTATACAGTTCCCTAGTGTTTAGTGCTTTCCCCCTCCCTCTCCATATGGCTTCCCTGGTGATCTAGGGTTTCACCTCCAATATAGCTCCCATGATGCTCCAGAGTGGGCCAAACATAATGCAAAGTGGGGAAACTACTTTGGGGCCAAATTTAATTTCTCTGAGGGCCATATTTGGCCCGTGAGCCAGAGTTTGACATGTGTGCTCTAAACTGTTCAGAAAAAAATAATCCATAGTGAAGTCTGTGAACTGAAAATGGGTATTAAGATTGTCCAGCCAGCGCGAAGGCGACACATTGTCTTTAAGCCAGAGTGTAGCTGACATCTTGTTTCTGACCCCAGGACTCCGCCGGGAATGGCCGATGGGTTCATCCACATTCAGGGAACTTCTGAAAACTTTCTTAGCACTTGCTGCCAATGACATGAGTAATGTGCGATTTGGAAATATTTAGTGACCCGGCCGGCCCCTGTGTGTGCTGTTTACCCACTCCTGGCTTAATCCCGGGCTCACCAGAGCTGCTTAATAATGATTGATGAAGCAGGGAAGGTGGATCTGAAATATGGCCTGCCCTGCGACCTCTCAGATCCGCACCAGATGTGTCTAGCTACAGGAATTCACAAGGTGACCCCCGGGTGCTGCCCTATCCCAGGTCTGGCTGAAAATCAAGTTTGTTTAGTCTCTGTCGTCCCCCCTGTGGAGTATTACCTGCGCCGCCAGGCCATGGCTCCACTCCACACAGCCACCCCTCTAAGAGGCACTTCACATGCCCTAAACAATAACTACAGGCTCGGTACTGATACAAAGCAGAACAGAGTCTATCAGGAGAGGAGTCCTCCAGCAGCACAAAGTATATCAGGAGAGGAGGGTTAGATAGAGGAAGGAGCAGAGTCCCCCCCCCTCCCGCAGCACAGAGTATATCAGGAGAGGAGAGTTAAATAGAGGAAGGAGCAGAGTCCTCCCGCAGCACAGAGTACATCAGGAGAGGAGAATTAGATAGAGGAAGGAGCAGAGTCCTCCCGCAGCACAGAGTATATCAGGAGAGGAGAGTTAGATAGAGGAAGGAGCAGAGTCCTCCAGCAGCACAGAGTATATCAGGAGAGGAGAGTTAGATAGAGGAAGGAGCAGAGCCCTCCAGCAGCACAGAGTATATCAGGAGAGGAGGGTTAGATAGAGGAAGGGGCAGAGTCCTCCAGCAGCACAGAATTTATCAGGAGAGGAGGGTTAGATAGAGGAAGGAGCAGAGTCCTCCAGCAGCACAGAGTATATCAGGAGAGGAGAGATAGAGGAAGGAGCAGGGTCCTCCAGCAGCACAAAGTATATCAGGAGAGGAGAGTTAGATAGAGGAAGGAGCAGAGTCCTCCAGCAGCACAGAGTATATCAGGAGAGGAGGGTTAGATAGAAGGAGCATAGTCCTCCAGCAGCACAGAGTATATCAGGAGAGGAGGGTTAGATAGAGGAAGGAGCAGAGTCCTCCCACAGCACAGAGTATATCAGGAGAGGGGAGTTAGAGGAAGGAGCAGAGCCCTCCAGCAGCACAGAGTATATCAGGAGAGGAGGGTTAGATAGAGGAAGGAGCAGAGTCCTCCAGCAGCACAGAGTATATCAGGAGAGGAGGGTTAGAGGAAGGAGCAGAGTCATTCAGCAACACGCAGTATATACACTGATTCAAAGCAGAACAGAGTCTATCAAGAGAGGAGTCCTCCAGCAGCACAGAGTATATAAGGAGAGGAGAGTTAGTGGAGGGAGCAGAGTCCTCCAGCAGCACAGAGTATATCAGGAGAGGAGAGTTATTGGAAGGAGCAGAGTCCTCCAGCAGCATAGAGTATATCAGGAGAGGAGAGTTATTGGAAGGAGCAGAGTCCTCCAGCAGCACAGAGTATCTCAGGAGAGGAGAGTTATTGGAAGGAGCAGAGTCCTCCAGCAGCACAGAGTATCTCAGGAGAGGAGAGTTATTGGAAGGAGCAGAGTCCTCCAGCAGCACAGAGTATATCAGGAGAGGAGAGATAGAGGAAGGAGCAGAGTCCTCCAGCAGCACAGAGTATATCAGGAGAGGAGAGTTAGTGGAAGGAGCAGAGTCCTCCAGCAGCACAGAGTATATCAGGAGAGGAGAGTTAGTGGAAGGAGCAGAGTCCTCCAGCAGCACAGAGTATATCAGGAGAGGAGAGTTAGTGGAAGGAGCAGAGTCCTCCAGCAGCACAGAGTATATCAGGAGAGGAGAGTTATTGGAAGGCGCAGAGTCCTCCAGCAGCACAGAGTATATCAGGAGAGGAGAGTTAGTGGAAGGAGCAGAGTCCTCCAGCAGCGCAATATAATAGGAGAGGAGGGTTAGTGGAAGGAGCAGAGTCCTCCAGCAGCACAGAGTATATCAGGAAAGGAGGTTTAGATAGAGGAAGGAGCAGAGCCCTCCAGCAGCACAGAGTATATCAGGAGAGGAGGGTTAGATAGAGGAAGGAGCAGGGTCCTCCAGCAGCACAAAGTATATCAGGAGAGGAGAGTTAGAGGAAGGAAGGAGCGGAGTCCTCCAGCAGCACAGAGTATATCAGGAGAGGAGGGTTAGTGGAAGGAGCAGAGTCCTCCAGCAGCACAATATAACAGGAGAGGAGAGTTAGTGGATGGAGCAGAGTCCTCCAGCAGCACAGAGCATATCAGGAAAGGAGGGTTAGATAGTGGAAAGAATGTAGCAATGTTATGAGGCAATTAGTGAAAGCACAACATTAGTTCTGTGTATCAGCACATTTGGGAGATCAGTGAAGCACAGCCATGCAGCACTCCATTAGTAAGCTGCCTGGGATCTGCTGAGGGCTGGGATCGCACGTGTTCTCGCTTGCTGTGGAGGGTCAGTGCGCAGCGTCCAGGTGGGTTTACATAGTTAAGTGGCCTGCGTGTGTGGCCCGTATCAGAACATTTCCCTGTAGCTGAGCGGCTTTTATTGCAGTGACTCTATTGCAGAAATATTTGTGCAGTAAACAAACCTCATTTATTCCTTCTCCTCTCTCGCTCTCTCCCTCTGGCTCGCTGTAACAGCTGGTGACATCTGTACACCCACATTTCAGAATATGGACAAACACAGCAGCACAGGAGCAGCCATGTCAGCATCAAGGTAACGTTATAGCATTAGGAGCCCGGCTAATAGGCTGACATGTATATATTTAGAGCTTTTGTTTATCTGTATGGAAGCTTCTAGATTAGCTCATGTCTAGTAAATCACTTCTGAAGCAGCCGATGCTTCCACTTCCTGTGGCGCAGACTTCAGAGGCGTAGACTGCAGCATGCTCAGGAGCTCAGTCTGTGCTCCGCCTCCTGGGCAGCAGTGTTAGATGCATATGTACAGACTGATGGCAAAAGGGGAACATGGAAAAGATCGGCATTTAACCTCAATGAGATGTGACTACAACGGATGGGAACATCTGTTTCTGTGTTGAAGGTGGGTGGTTCAGCAGTGCAATGGATGTTAGAGTGGCTTCCGGCAGGTGGGACGGTGAGAGTAACCATAGGCTGGAACGTTGTTGCTTTTATGCGGTTATGTGGCAGGACAGGACCTCTTCACTTCTTCTCCAGTTTAGCCACGTCTTGTAGCTAATGGTTTGATTTACAGACTACTCACCAAGCTTATGCTGAACCAGAACTCAATGGAGTGTGTAAGGGGCTACAAAGGACCACTGATGGACTGATGAGTAAATACGAGTGTCTACGCACTCAAATTCGTGATTTAAATGAGCCTTAATTGCCTCAGGTATGCGACAGGAAAATATGGGGTAATTTACCCATAAGTCCTTGGTATGTCGTGCGCTCCAAATAGCTTGCACGCTTCCTATTGGACGCGTTGCAAGCCTCACCTTTGCTCACTTCCTTCTGGTTCTCCAATAGGACGCATGCAAGCTATTTGGAGCACACGACATACCAAGGACTTATGGGTAAATTACCCCTTATTTCCCCGCCGCACACATGAGGTAATGAAGGCTCATTTAAATCACAAATTCGAAGTGCTGCCTTAGACACTCATAATTACTTGTGAGCCCATCACTGCAAAGGACCCAAAAGCCCTCTTACTAAAAGGTTATTTTAGTAAGAGAGCTTTTTGATCCTTTAAAGCCCCTTACACACTCCTAGGAGTTCTGCTTCACCATGAGCAGCCTCGGGCCGCCCCTGAGGTGGGGTGAGGCAGGTTCCTCAGGCGGCGAAAGTGGTGGTGGGGGGGGGGGGGTGGTCAAGCTGGAGGGGGTAGCAGCCAGGAAGTTGGCACAGCGGTGGGGAGGGGGTCAGAGCCCCCTTCCTCACCTGCGGCTCCCCATCCGTGCTCCCCCTCCAGCTATTTGCACAGTATTTAAGTCAGCGGGGAAGCAATGACTCCCTTCTTCCGTTCCAGGTGTTGCATTCCACCGCCCGCGACACTTCCTGCAATGCTGCCCACTGTACTTCCGCAGTACAGTCGGCGGCATTGCACCTATACCTGTACTGGGGGCAATTATACTACCTATGGGGGGGGAGGCATCCTCACAAGTTTGCCTCAGGCGGCAAAAAAGTCTAGAATCGGCCCTGACCATGAGCTAGCCGGGTACTCTGTAATGCTGGGTGCTTCAAGTCCTACCCCATAGAGCCACATTAATCCATGCCATGCACTGATGAGGATCAACCAATGCGAAACAGTCTGTATGCATGTTGAATTATTGTAGCTCTGTAATATTAACAAGCTGACACATCATTGCATTCCAGCAGTTCTGGAGGTGTGGTTAGCTTACAGGGACAACAAAGCATCATTTGCATATTCAGCAGTGATGCATTGTGGGAGACATCCTATGCTCACTCTACCCCAAAGTATCACAAATACCTTTTTGTTTTAAGCAGGCAAAGATTTGTATCGCTAATAGTCTTGCAACTCCCAACACTGCGTGTCTTGTGATGGGAATCGGGCTGCAAGGTGATTGGCTGCACAGCGCAGCTACACTAAAAAGGAGGTGTCCCACCGCAAATGAGGCAAAATATGAAGCCCCCGGTCATGCTAATCTTCAAGATCTGTGGTGGGAAATGGGGGGGGGGGGCGACGGGAGCGCCATTTTTTTAAATTAAACAAAAACTTTAAGGGTAAATGAGAGGAGTACACTCCAATAAATCCGCAAGATCAATTGTCATTTAAAAGTATACATTTTATTAATATTATTATCAACATTAAAAGTGTTTGATCCGTAAGCCAACCCCCCTACCCCCCATAGCATTCAACCCCAGCACTCACACCCACATCCATACAGGGACAGAGCTCTTATCTAATGGGTCACCCAGAAAAAATAAATGTCCACGTATGTTTGAATGCACTTTAAAAAATGGAGAGTCTGTATATCCAATGCACAGGTCCTTTGTAATGATGAATGTGAAGTAAGGATGTTAGTAAGCAAGGGCACGTAACCGGGATTTAGGTAGGCAGAGCGTACATGGCAGAGCAAGGCACAGTTTATCAGCAGCAAACTTTTGCATGTATAGCATAAAGCAGCATCAAGCACATGACTGGTAAGCAAATAGCAAAGATGATGTAAAGCATGTCACATATAGGCATAGATAGTGCTCTATACTCTACCGATTCCACAGCGTCACCATGTGTCCAGGTCCCGAGTGTCCCATAGAGCGATGTCCATAAGCATCCCATATAGCTCCAGAGTCATGCGGATAATTGTAATCCAGAGTGTGCAATGAGGGTACAGACCTCCAGGAATCTCTGTTACTCCGTGCCAAGCAAGGAGTGTACCAAGGGGAGCGGGGTGCTCGCTGCATGCATAGCAGCACAAGGGGTGCACAGGTCGGAGATCCCAGTAGCAATGGGAGGAGAGGCAGGCTTACCGCGAATCAAACACACCCCGTGTGTACCCGACATGTTTCGCCGGCTCACTTCCGGCTTTCTCGAGGGGGCGTGTCAGCAAGCATGCGTCATCGTCCATCCTTGTAACACTTATACAAAATCCCGGCCAATCCTTGATTAACACGCCCACACTTCCGGACCCTCTGCCGGAACGCAAGCTACGATCATCGGCAGAAGGGAGGGGAGGGGGGCGGAAATCCGGAGTGGCTATCAATCTGTAAACAAAAATGCTCTGTTTATCTGAATACTCAATCCGGATACGTGGCTAGAAAAAATCTAATAATATATATAGTGAAGGCAACTCTGCCCATGATGCTCCAGGATAAAATATTCGGAGTAAGAATAGAAAATCTATAATTCTCCATAATCTAGTAATAGATTAGCCACTAAGTCAGGCTTTCTCAACCAGGATTCCCTGGAACCCCAGGGTTCCTTGAGGACTCTGCAGGGGTTCCTTGGCATTTTCCCCCATCGTGGGGGAAGTATAATAGAGCACACAATAATAGGTGGTACTGTAACAAGAAGCACTAAATTGGGGGGTCAGGAGACAGTATAATGAGTGGCAGTGTTATAGGAGATAGTGAAATTAGCAGCCTAACATATTTAAAGACCATGCCTCCTGAAAAATAAATGTAGGGGTTCCTCGAGACCAAAAAATTGTTTGCAGGTATTACTTGAGATCCAAAAGTTATTTACAGGGTTCCTCCAGGGTAAAAAGGTTGAGAATGGCTGCACTAAGTGCAAATGAAGCAGCAACGCTGTCCAAAGGGACGACAGAGTCGCAACAGGTATTTTTTAAAATTAGCCTACAGAAGGGTGTTTGGCATATTAAAGTCTTGCCAAAATTTTGCTGGTGGTATGGCATGTTAGAGTTAAGCCCCTGGCCAAGGGGGTCCTGAAGAGACGCCTCTGCCAAATGTCCCCTATAGAGTGTGAGCAGCTTCTGCATACTTAGATCTTTATTATACTGTACTTTGACAGTAGGTGCATACCCCTCACAATATTTTTATTAGATGTCCGATTCCACATAGGTGCGTACTCACCTTTGACAGATGCCGTCCGTCGAGGATCAAGTCCTGATCTCCCTTGGGCGACAGCACTGCCCCGGGCTGACGCGCGCCATGTTGCTATGCAAGGGGAGGGGCGACGAGCAGCAGCGACAAGAAACCAAAAAGCAAAGTGACAAAAGAGTTTCACTTACCTGAGGCTTCTACCAGTTCCCTGCAGCTGCCCTGTGCCTGCACCGTCCTGGAATGATGCTCCGGTCCAACACAGCGGCTAAGTTTAGTTTTCATCAGTGCGCGGCCCTGGCCAAGCACGTCCTCGCTCACGTCGCCATCCTGCAGATACGCAGTACAAGATTTCTCTTCTTGTGCATACGCAGGATGGCAACGGCGGCAAGAGCGAGAACGCGGACAGCCAGGGCCGTGTGGGCGCAGTGGCCATCGGCTAGTCAGTCGCCGAAAACAAAACTGAGCCCCAGCGGGGGACCAGAGCATCGTTCCAGGACGGGGCGGCTGCAGGGGGCTGGTAGAAGCAACAGGTAAGTGGAACTTACCTGTGTCTCTTTGCTTTAGGTTAGGTTAGGTCAGGCGTGTGCACAAGCCTACAGCCATTGAATCTGAGAAAAAGCTATTAAGCTATGGCGTTTATCATTGAGGTTACAATTAAAACATTGACCAATTATTTAGCAGGCTTCTTCTTTTTGTACCTAACCATATCCATGTTTGTTCCTCTGACCCTCGGTTGTGCCGGCGGCCCGTGGAAGGGTTAAGTCCTATGTAGAATGCCAAGGGGCAGCCATAGAAGCCTCCTGTGGTGACAGTCACTTTGAATTAATTCCATCGATATGCCACAGCCCAGAGAAAGGTCACCGAGCCCAGCGAAAGGGGGACTGATGTCTGCAACAGCGCTGTTACCAGAGCGCTTTTCTAAGCTGTGAACGTAAAGTGGCAAAAAGCCTAACCATGTGATGTATTCAGGCAGCAGCAATGATCCCCAGCGATGCTTTGTACACCTTGAAGTACAGTAGATGGACTTTCCCAACTTGAGGCTAAGTACTGACCCTTCTGCAGTAAAGCAGGGGCCCAGTTAATTTAGTGGAGAACTCCAACCATCCGTGTGTGTGATGTCATGGGTCATTTTTTAGAATAGCGTGTTTGTACGGCAGCCCCTGGTTGCTGCCCCCTCCCCCACCCCTTAGTCATCAGGCCTGCTTTGCCTCTTCTGAGTACGCTGTAGGGATGAGCAAATTGGGTCTTTCTCGCTTACCGAAGTTTCTCACTGGAACAGCCCAGTGATTTGCCATGCGGTTCTTGACATAGATTGTGGGTAAGCTATTGGGGTCAGTGTGGCGCCAAAATTTTGCCAGAAGCACAGAATGGGCATCTGCTGTGGGGAATCAGTTGCTCCTAAGAAGCACAGCAAGCCCCATCAGCCAATGACGAGATCCCACCACAAAGGTGGGTGGAGGGAGGGTTTTTTCACTCCATCTTGCGTTCTCTTTCTGATACCAGCTAAAGACAGACAGGAAGAGATTGGGGGGAGGGGGTTGGTTAGGTACCTGGGGGAGGTCAGTTAGGGTTATGTATCTGAGGGGAGGCCAGTTAGGGTTAGGTATCTGGGGGGAGGCCAGTTAAAGTTAGGTATCTGGGGGGAGGCCAGTTAGGTATCTGAGGGGAGGTCAGTTAGCGTTAGACATAAGTGGGAGGGGTAGGTTAGGGTTAGGCATCATTGGGGGGGGTGTCGGTTAGGCATCTTGGGGGAGGCCAGTTAGGGTTAGAATTCTGGTGGGAGGTCAGTTAGTTAGGCATCATTGGGGGAGGGGGTCAGTTAGGTACCTGGGGGGAGGTCAGTTAGGGTTATGGTGGGTTTCTGGTGGGAGAAAGTTAATTAGGCATCAGTGGGGGGGGGGGGGGGTCGGTTAGGCATCAATGGTGGGGGGTTGGCTAGGGTTAGGCATGGGTAGAGGGAGGGCTTGTGTGAGAATAGGGTTAGATATGGTGATAGTAAAATATCTGTACATTTTACAGATATTTTACTATTGGAATCACCCCTACCCAATTGTAGAGTATCAGTAATTGTACTGATATTCCAGCACAGGTGTAGGGAACCTATGGCCTGGGAGCCAGATGTGGCTCTTTTGATAGCTGCATCTGGCTCGCAGACAAATCATTTGGGGTTGATTGAAAATTTTACTTGAGCAGTGAAACTTAGTGAAAGTAGGCATGCTACTGCTGTAGCATGCACTACTAACACTCCCCCCAAAAACTAACGGCCTCTCCAATTGTCCCACCCTGGACCCTGTCTGATCCAGTGACTTTGTATTACGAGATCCCCACACTTTGAGTGGTCCAATAGGCTGCCTTTCAAGTGACAGGCAGCCTATTGGGCCAATAAAAGTGCAGAAATCTCATCCTACAAAGTGAATCAACCCCCAACTCAGCTAGCTAATTGTACAAGCTGTTAGTCGGTATTTGTCCTGTCTGGCTCTAGGGGAAATTGTTGATGTTGCTGAAACCCAAGAGAAGCTGAAGACGTGTCGAACGCTTCCACTGCCCGGAGTGCTAAACGTGTTGGACTTACATAAAATGCACACATTTACTTGTATTTAGTTGGAAAAATATTGTATGGCTCTCATGGAATTACATTTTAAAATATGTGACGTTCATGGCTCTCTTAGCCAAAAAGATTCCTGACCCCTGCTCTTGCAGCTATGTCTAGTGCCTAAATTTCCCTGATGCCCATTTGAATGTACACATTTGTCATGTTTAGCAACTCAGAAAACATAGACAGCATGAATGGAAACCACAAAGAGAGAGAAAGAGAGCTGCAGACACTGTTTTTTAACCCTTAACATCCGAGGTGAAAATAAACTGATTGAAAAACAATTGTATCTATCCTTCTCTTCCTAAAAATGACTTTTTTTTTTTTTTTTAGATACTCCACAGGTTTATTTTATATTTAAACTAGTAAAAAGGCCGGCCCATTAAAAAACTGGCGCTAGGCCACGGCTGCTAAACCCTGGGAACGCGCATACCGATGCGTCCTGCTCACCCGTCTCCCACCACTGTCCAAAGTATATGCACACAGGGAGATGTTGCTTGCTTGGCAGGTGGAAAAGCTGTTATTTCCCACAATGCAATGAGGTTCACAGACAGGAAACTGTCAAGTCTGGAAGCAGGGACACATGGACACACACAGGGTCAGGACGCAGAGACACAGGGGTTTCATTATATAGGATCTAGTTTTTAGGTTTTTACTGTTTCATTGTGTCTGCTCAATGACACCTTCATTGAAGCATGCCAGAGTTCAAATCTGTGAACTACTGACCCTTTTTTATCCCTTTCCTGCTCTCAGAAGCCATTTACTGACAGGAAAGTGTTTTATGGCTGTAATTACTTTCAGTGAAGGTTATGCTATAGTTTTACCCAGTCCAACCCTAACAGAAACTATCACTTGCATACCTGATGTTTAACTCTTTCAGGCAGAGAAAGAAAAAAAGGAACACAGACATGTGTATGTACGGTGCCAAGCACACAAATAACTATGCTATCTCATCATGTCATGTCACTTCTGGTATCCTTTAAAATGGAATAATATTTCAGTAGAGTTTGGATTAGTATTATGCTACGGATTCATGTTATATTTCATTTCACCAGCACTGTAATGGTGCGCATACACAATACAATAAAAACATTAATTTTCCCATGTATTCAACCAAAACAATCAAATCAAATGAAAGTAAAAAATAATCTTATTTTTAGATCAAGAAAAATGAACGATCATCCTGTTTTTTTTCTTCAATAAAAATCAGAGAGAACATGTTTGAAAAATCTTTATATTTGATCTAACGGAATAATGTAACAAAATGATCTCATTAAAAAAAAAATTGAAAAAATTGTACCATGTAAGGCATACATGTCAAACTTCACCTCGCGGCCCAAATCTGGCCCTCAGAGCCATTAAGTTTGGCCCTCAAGTGATTTCCCTACATTATGTTTGGCCCATTCTAGTCCACCAGGGAAACTATATTGGAGGTGAATCCTTAGAACACCAGGGAAGCCATATGGGGAGGTAGGGGGAAAGCACTAAACACCAGGGAACTGTATAGGGGAGGATGGGGGCCACTAGACACCAGGGAACTGTATAAAGAAGGGTGGGAGACTTTAGACTTCAGGGAACTGTATAGGGGAGGGAGGAGGGCCACTAGACACCAGGGAACTGTATAGGGGAGGGTGGGGGCTGCTAGACACCAGGGAACTGTATAGGGGATGGTGGGAGAATTAGGGAATTGTACAGAGAAGGGTGGGGGCCTCTAGACACCAGGGAACTGTATAGGGTGGTTGGAGGGGATGTCATTAGAAACCAGGGAACTTTATAAAGGAGGAAGGTGGCCAGTAGACATTACGGTACGCCCATGACTTGGTCCCAATGTACAATTTCGGCCCACTTTTTATTTGAGTTACACAACCCTGCTGTAAGGACATGCAAAGGGGGATTTCTTTTTTTTTTTTTTTTTTTTTGTTAATGGTTTTAATCTTTTATCACCACAAAAGAGTTCCATTTGGTGTGTTTATCCCCCTCCCGAGATCCAGGCGGCTGTAGAATGTGTTGGCCGCAGCCCAGGCCGCTGTGACTAAGTGGAGCGAGCGCTTGGTGTTGACACACCGAGCTCTGAATGATGATTAAATGGCCCCATTTCCGGCCCAACGTGAAACTGCCTAAAATAATACAATTAGCCGCGGCTGAGCTCGTTATCTCTGCTTCTGGTATCCCAGGTATGAGGACGCTTTCAACATCCCGTCCCGTGGCCGGCGTCCCATCGCGGGGAAAGAATTCGCTCTGGAGGCCTGAAAGGCAGTCAGACTTTCCTTCGCTTTCAGAGATGGTTAACCGCTTGCTGCGTGCCCTGCAGCTGTGCTCGCTTACAGGAGGAATCCACCCTAAAGGAAAAGCATCGGGTGTACCTGCTAGTCTCTAAAGGTGCCCATACATCAGGCAATGATGGGCAGGGTCAATCAAGAGACAAAGCTTTCTCTGATCAAATCTGATTAGAGAAAGATCTGTTAGCTGCCCATACACAGCAGGCCGATTCTCTATCAATTTCAACATGACATCTCTCGAGAATCGTCCGAGTCTGCTGCATCCGCTGCCTTGCTGTGTGTGTATTGTATGTGTGCATTTATACATTACCTGTCCTTTGTCGCGGTGGCCATCTGTCTTCCACCTCTCTTCAATTGTCTGCATACACGGTGCCCAGGGCCAGCGCTAACATAGAGGCAAAGGGGGCAATAGCCCCAGAGCCTGTAGGGGCCCCCAAGGTGTCCCCCCATCTTAACTGTTGCTCCCCGGGGCCTCTGCAGAGTCTTTGGCAGAGCAGCATCTCACCTGTACTGGTGGGCAGGTGAGACATTACACTACCAAAGACTCTGCAGGGGCTACAGGGTGCTCAGATAAGTTTGGAGGTGATTGGGAGGGAGGGTCAGCAGCCAGCTCAGGGGCCCAGGAGGGAAATATGACTGGAACAAAGGGCCCCTAATGCAGCTTTTTGGTCAGGGGTGTCTGTTGGGAGACCCCTGGGATAATTTTGCCCTGGGGCCCCACTGTTACTAGAACCGGCCCTAACGGTGCCGGTGCGACACGAGTGTGACGTCACATGTTGGCGTGCTATGCTCCATCAACGTGTACATAGGTAATTGAAGAGAAGCGGAAGACGGCCGGCCACCGGGACACAGAACAAGTAATGTATAAATGCACATTACAGCACATTTACACAATACACACATTGTGGGAATAGCGCCAGGGGTTTCATCGTGTTCGTCGCTCATTCCGATATCACTCGCCGTTAACGCCGTGCACCCAATCGATCAAGTTGGCCCTACATCTTGCAGCATGTCCGATCGTCTAAAGCGAACAATTTCGTCCAGAAATTGGTCACATTGTCGGTCAGGCATGCACTTGGCGGCACCGATTTTCATCTGATTTCGATTATAGTAATAGAATCGGGCCACCAAGTCGCCTGATGTATGGCCACCTTAAAGTAAACCAGAGATGACGAAACGTAAAAGTTTTATACATACCTCCAGCCCCATCCGCATGAATCACTCCCACGCTGCCTTCCTCAGTCTTCTCCGTCTTTGTTAACGGGTCCCGTAAGTTCGCCCAGTTTGGACGTGCGGTTCCCAAGGTTGGCCACGTATGTACAAGTCATTTGAACAACTGTTTTGTTTTTGAATGCAGACATGTTGTGCAGTTCGTCATATCACTTGCGCGCGTAGTATTTAAATGAGTTGTTAAGTAGGTTAGCGTGTGTGTACATGCGGTTAGTCATGTGGTTAGTCATGTTGTGTGGTTGGTTGTGCATTATGTTGGATGTGTGTATGAGCCTTAATAAAATTAGTGAATAGTTACCGAGTCAGGAATTTACTTCTCCAGTTCGGCCACTGACAGATCCTCTAAGCTAGAGAACGCAGGTGATCTAGCAAATCTGGCTTTGTGCCCTCAACCCAGATGGTCTTCAATATCATAAGTCCAACACAACATGATGATTTAATAACCTCCAGTGTCATGATCTTCAGATGAGTAGTCTAATTGTGCAGGAAGCCCACCAAAAAAATGCACAATCAGCTGCAGAATCAAGTCCTCAAACGTGATGTCAAGACGATATATTTTTCCATAGCCTCATTATATAGTAAATGAGGTGCTCTCATTGTTCAAAGGACATGGTCAGAAGAAAAAGTTGGTGTGGCTCATTTGGTAGGTTATCTAGGAATTTAGTGGCAGTTTTGGAGACCTGCGTTTGAATCCAAGCGCTGGTGTTTATTGTCTTAGGTTGAGGAAAGTCATTGAGGCTACTGAGAAATGCAGCTCTAATCCACAGCTAAAGACAAACAACATTGAGTCCGCCAGGAGAAAAGCGCGAAATAGAAGCGCCAGAGCTGCAGCCACTAGGACGCGTTCTATAGGCAGTAGCAGTGTTAGGGAGACTTGCCTACGGTCTCCTACTGAATAGGTGCTGGCTTACTGAACAGGCAGAGCCGAGATTCGAACTCTGGTCTCCTGTGTCAGAGGCAGAGCCCTTAACCATTACATCATCCAGCTAAAGAACCTACCAACTTTCTGATAATACACCTGTTATTTATGGAGCTGTGGATGCTAGTCGTGAAATTTTAGGTACTTGTTGTGCTCAATAACTATACTACCACGTTACTGTGCTTGTTGTCACTGATGGTATAGCTCAGTGGAGTAGAACATGCTACTCTGTGTGTAGCTTCTGGAGAGCCTGGTTCAATCCTGCTGCTTGCTTTTAACTTATTCCCAGCTTTAGTCTATAATGAGATAGAAAGATGTCTCTCCTGGTTATCCAGTAAGGATATGGCTCAGGGGAAAGCAGTCTGCTCATGACCCAGGTGTGTATGCGCATTGCAGGTTCAATCCCTGCAGTGTTTTAGTAGCATGTAAGCTGTTGGTCAATGTGAAATATAAGAACGAGCAGATCTGTATTTGGGAGAAGGAGATAGCTTGGAGGGTAAAGACTCTGACAGCAGTGCTGAGATGCCTGAGTTCAATCCTGGACTCTGACAGCTCTGCTGAGAAACCTGAGTGCAAACCCTGGGTGGACTCTAACAGCAGTGCTGAGAAACCTGGGTTCAATCCTGGACCCTGACAGCAGTGCTGAGAAACCTGAGTTCAATCCCTGGCTGGACTCTAACAGTGCTGAGAAACCTGAGTTCAATCACTGGACTCTGACAGCAGTGCTGAGAAACCTGAGTTCAGATACCACCAAGTGAAGACCTTGTGGCCCATGGACAAGCCACCTCAGCTCCTGAGTCCCAGGCATAAGAGGGGTGCCTGTAACATGCATCAGTAACACCAAATAGCTTGGGCCTTCTCTCCTGCCCGTTGCTTGGTGGTCTATACATCTGACAGTATTTGGAAGGGGCTGTCTTGCTTGAGGGAGCCCCTTTCCGAAATTATACTTAGCAAAAATTTCAACTTTTTAGGTTTCATTAACAATACATACACAAAACAATTAAGTTGTAATGTTTTAATTATATTTATAAAGCACTAATAATTATATAATACTGGAAACATTCATACATGTAATTGTTATTTTATTTTTTTTTATTGCTTCTAAATTATTTATATAATTTTTCTTTTTTGTTTAACTTTTATCATTTAACTTTTCATTATATATATATTAATTTATTTTTACTTTTTTTTTTTTTTTCTTGATAGATTATTTTTTTTTTTTTTTCCCTCCTCCTCTTCAATGGAAGAAAGTTTCTCTGAGCTTCTGAAGTACCTCCATGCAGGGTTGTGACACCTCTGGGATTTGAACCAAGGTCTCCAGCACATCAGACCTTTTATTCCCTGAGGTTTGAACCATGGACCCTCAGATAGCAGGTCAGAGCTTCATCCCACTGAGCCACCAGCTCTGCTCTTACACAAATGTCTTCGTCCATCATATTTCAGGTTCCTCAGCAGCTTGCCAGTGCATAAATAGTACTTAGCGCTTAAATGAGGCTACATTTACCACAAGGACTCTCAGTGGGTTTGAACTGTGGTTCCTTCGTTAGCAGGTCAGAGCTTCATCCCACTGAGCCACCAGCTCTGCTCATACACAAATGTCTTCGTCCATCATATTTCAGGTACTTCAGCAGCTTACCAGTGCATAAATAGTACTTAGCGCTTAAATGAGTCTACATTTACCACAATGACTCTCAGGGGTTTTGAACCATGGACCCTCAGATAGCAGATCAGAGCTCCATCTCACTGAGCCACCAGCTCCGCTCTTACACAAATGTCTTCGTCCATCATATTTCAGGTTCCTCAGCAGCTTACCAGTGCATAAATAGTACTTAGCGCTTAAATGAGGCTACATTTACCACAAGGACTCTCAGGGGGTTTGAACTGTGGTTTCTCAGATAGCAGGTCAGAGCTTCATCCCACTGAGCCACCAGCTCTGCTCATACACCAATGTCTTCGTCCATCAGATCAGTCCAAAAAGTTCACTGTTATAATGACCATGTAGCCTTCAACATCCACCATGGGTCCTACGTAAGAAGCAAAGTAGCATGGCTTAAGCCTGGTACACTCATCCAATTTTACCACTTCCATGTACTATGAGAGCTTAGTTACGCACCCTGTTTATACAGTAGAGTGCCATGTTTTCCGGCACCAATGGGAATTGGCAGAGGCTGGATAAGTATGCTTTCTGGTTGCTTGAGACCCAATGTTAAAAACAGGCCTAGCTAATACAGTATTATACCCTACTACTCTATATACGTATCATGAACTCTGTATTAAATGTTAAAATACAGTAATTGAAAGTATATTAACCTTGGGGTAGCGATGGAACCTAGTCTTTATCAATCCTAACATTTGTATATTCGCTTTTCTCCTGTTGGACTTAAAGCGCTCAAGAGCTGCAGCCACCAAGGGTGCGCTCAAGAGACCACCCAGCAGTGTTAGAAAGTCATGCCTAAGGACTTCTTACTGAATAGGTACTGACTCTAGCCTAGCCTAAGAAGTTGGCCTTCACCAATGTGAGTTCTGCCAGCGATTTGTGCTGGTTGGGTAATGTTGAGTGCTTGATATCTAGTACTCAACTAATCAGCAGTCTCAACCAGTCTTTTAATACTACTGTAATCACTTCCATGCAGTACAAACGCTAACAATCACACCTTAAAATTCAACCTCAAAATTTCTTGATGAATGAATGGAGTGCCACAGCTACAAAGTTTTGGACTCCAGTTGCCCTTTGAGTGATAAACTGCAAAAAAAACACATGAAAAGTCAGGGTACATTTGCTAAGACTAAATATTTTTTGTTGTTAACCATGCATCATTACACTTTTTTTTGCATGTGTGCTTTTGAAAGGAAAGAGCCTTGTTGGGAGTTAGGTGGGTCAAGCAGTCTGGAATCCAATGGATAGATAATAATCCAAACATTTGGATAGCACTTTTCTCCTGTCGGGCTCAAAGCACTCAAGAGCTGCTGCCACTGGAACATGCTCAAGAGGCCACCCTGCAGTGTTAGGGGGTCTTGGCCTTGAACTCCTTGGTGAATAGGTACTGACCCTAGCCAGGAAACAATCTCTGGTCTCCCATGTCTTAAAGGGGAACTGAAGAGAGAGATATATGGAGGCTGTCATGTTTATTTCCTTTTAATCAATACCAGTTGCCTGGCAGCCCTGCTGGTCTATTTCTCTGCAGTAGTATCTGATTAAAACCAGAAACAAGCATGCAGCTAATCTTGTCAGATCAGACTTATAAGTCTGAACCACTGAAACACCTGATCTGCTGCATGCTTGTTCAGGGGCTATGGCTAATAGTATTAGAGGCAGAGGATCAGCAGGGCTGCCAGGCAACTGGTATTGTCTAAAAGGAAATAAACATGACAGCCTCCATATAGCTCTCTCTTCAGTTCCCCTTTAAGCTGCTGGAGTTCTGGCTCAACCATTAGGGACAGTAAAGTGGTAGTGTGCAGCTATTGGATGATGTGTAATAGATAACGGAGATGCTGCCGCGGTGAGCGGCATGGCGGCCATATCCGCGTCTCAGCCGGCGGCCTCCG
The DNA here is from genome assembly GCF_040937935.1 of Hyperolius riggenbachi. Lineage (NCBI taxonomy): Eukaryota > Metazoa > Chordata > Amphibia > Anura > Hyperoliidae > Hyperolius > Hyperolius riggenbachi. The sequence continues at coordinate 188,153,349 of NC_090657.1, read as the reverse complement.
CCGCGCAGTTACATGTTGGAGTTTTGCCTGGTCCCTCAGTTGCACATAGACTGAGGGCTATGCGCACGCGCCATGCGACAGGACCTTTATGCGAGTAGTGTCTGTGTGTTGCCGAATTTGCTTGTCTGACTCTTCTGCCCTCACCAGTGAGTCTACTATACTGAGCATCCCTCACCAGAACTAATCACCTGCTCCTCAGGTTATTGATAGCTGCAGTACAGTCTTAATCACCTGCTCCTCTGGTTATTGATAGCTGCAGTACAGTCTTAATCACCTGCTCCTCAGGTGATCTCTGGCTGCAGTACAGTCTGAATCACCCACTCCACAGGTGTTCAGTACCTTCTGTCTTACTGTGCACCACCAGCTCCTCGGGTGAACCGATCACTACTTCATCTGCATCTCCAGCTTGCTGGAGTACTGATTCCAGTCTTCTATAGAGATATCTCCCTCTACCAGCTCCTCTGGGATAGTGGGTATCTCTATCTATATTACTGTTGCACCAAACACTTATCTTTACATCTGTTTGTCCTGTGTCTCGCTATACTCACATTATTGGTGATTCTGCAGATCACCACATAATCAGGTATAGCATCTGTGTTATTGGTGATACTGCAGATCACCAATAATCAGAAAATCTGTCCTCGCTGACACCAATCGTTACATGTTGCCACTCTGACAGCTGCCACACTTCCTGGTAAACATGCTTCCCTAGTTCTATACCAGGGGTGTCGAACTCAGACTATGTTTTAGATTTTCGGCCCCCTTACATAATTAAGTCATGGGCCAAATTAAGACTGTTTGTTCAAGAAGTGTTAAATCTTAATAAACTACCATTTATCACAGCGGTTTAGGCCAACTTTTTGACAGCCAAGTTTTGGGGAGGGGGGTGTCAGTCTATCTCCTGGCAATATTCCATGGGTGACATGTGCAGGGTGGGGGTTGCATTTGATTGTGCTTCCGCATGCATAGCTACTTATCCTCACTTCCAATAGTGTCCCTTGCAGCTTTTAGAGCTCCAGGCTCAGTGCGGTCACATGACAGTGAGCCTAGAGCTCTAGTGGCCAGTTCAGAAGCTGAATGGGCTGGTAGCTAAATACTCAGAAGCATGCTCTGCAGTGAAAGGGGTGTGTGTATTTTACCAGCCCCTGAGGCTGGGGCATTTGGAGACCCATGCTAATTTTGTTAGGCCCCATGGTTTGCTGCACCCCGGCTCAAACTGGGAAACGGTCACTAGTGTGCTCACCTGGACAGGAAGGCAGTGTGCTGTCATTCTTTTACTGCTTACACTGATGGACATTTGAAGCTTTGAAAGTGCCACATAAAATGGCAAGGAGAGCCGTATTCAGCCCTTGTGTTCTGACACCTGTAGTCTAGAACAAGACAAGCCTCAGCTGGAAGTACAAAGACCCGAAGAGGACTTCAGACTTCTGAATTGGGAGAATGATGGTGGGGATAGGCAGGCAGCTCCCACTGTCCCCTTTCTGGCTAAACCAATAAGGATTAAAAAAAATAATAATAATAATTCACAGCTTAAAGCTCCAATTCATCCAAAGTCCCATTTTTTGTATTTTTTTTCTTTAGAAGTTAATCAGTATGAAATACTCCCTCTCTTTCCCTTTTTAACTCACATTGGCATGTGGGGGTTGGACTGGACAGTGAATGCTCAGACCGTTGAAACGACACCCCTCTGCCGACTGTAAAGCCTGGTACTCACCTTCACTAACCAATTTTATCACCTCCGTGTAGAGTGAGAGTTTACCTTCATCGCATTCAATATCTGTTGGCACTCATACGACATGGAGCTGGTAAAACTGGCCAGTCAAAATTGAAGTTGTGTACCAGGCTTAAAGGAAACTAGAGCGGACATACTAAAGGTTTTATACATAACTTGGGCTTCCGCCAGCCCCATCCGCAAAGATCGCTCCCACACCGCCGTCCTCACCCTTCTCCTGCACCGGTACCGGGTCCTGTAACTTCCTCCAGTCATGGCCAGTCTGATGCAAGTGAAGTGCGCTATTTACATATTTCTCCAGCAGCCGCCAGAGAGAAACGTAAAGGGCGCACTTCTCTTGTGCAGACTGGCCCCCGACTGGAGGAATTTATGGGACCTGGTACCGGCGCAGGAGAAGGCTGAGGACGACGGTGTGGGGGCGTCTGTGCGCATGGGGCTGGAGGAAGCCCCAGGTATGTATAAAACTTTTAGTTTAAGTCAGCTCTGGTACACTTTAAAGTGAACTGCACAATTTAAAAAAAAAATCTCAAACAAACTTCCCCCTAAGGTAGGTTTGTTAATTGTGTGGTATTTTGGGGTGCAGCAGGCATTCACCGATGTTTGTATTGAATCCAGTACAAAAAATGTGAATTTTCCACCAGATGTGATGACACTGCATGTGCCCGACAGCAGTCATCATCACAGGGACACGGAGCAACAATTATGGAAGAAGGAAGATTGACACCATGGAGCCGTTGCAGGGAAGCTGCAAGGGACCAGCAATGAATCCTGCACACCAGCGATGCTGAAGGTGAGTATGGGCAACTGCTGGACCAGCCTGACTCATCCATACCTAGAAGAGCATTTTCTGAGGAGACCAGTTAGGCTTGTCCTTACCATCCCGGACGTTAAACCCTCTTTTAGCCAATAATTCAATTGCGTTGCTGCTTAGTCACTCAAGCTCAGTGATGGGCAGACCAGGGTTTAGGCTTAGTGGACGTACATCGATGTTCCTAGCCAGCCAGGTGGGCATCACTCGGTGTAGAGTCCATAAACACTGGGTGTTGCCGATTTGTTGTGATGCGTGCAATTTTAATATTGTATTTTTTATACAATTTTACTTTAGGTTGGCTCGATAGTCTTTCATTTGAGGCGATTGTGGATTTGAAGTACGGACAGCGATTTCTGGTTAAGGCCGTATCTGGCAGAGGGTCAAGGAAGAGGGTGAAAGCCCCTTCTTATTGAGTGCGGTGGTGGTAACACTATTATGCATCATTGGAATCTTCTGCCACGTTGATCTGTAAGTTGAAGTGTGATTTGAAGCTTACCAACTCCAACAAACTGTGTTTTTATGGACTCTTAGCCTCCATAGTGCGCTTTATTAAAATAAACCTGTAAGGGAAAAAGGGCCCCTGGGGGGTACTTACCTTGGGAGGGGGAAACCTCTGGATCTTAAAGAGTTTTCTGCTGACCTCCGCAGCAGAGGGATCCAGCTCTGGGACCCTGGAAGATCTCCTTAGCGATAGTCGACCTGCTCAGGCCAAGCCCGATCGAGTTCCCTCTACTGTTCAGACATGAGCCATCTGCACCTACTCAGTATAGCAGACCCAATCGGGCTCAGCTATTTCCGCGGAAGCTCAAGTGGAAAGCCACAACTGCGCCTGCGCCGGGTGCACAGACAAATATTGTGGATGGCTTCTTCTCTGGGCTGCCAGCGCTGGATCTGACTGGCAGAGGGGGATGGGGAAGCCTCGTTAGGGTCCAGAGGCTTCCCCCTCCCTAGGTAAGTACCCCCCAGGGTCACTTTTTCCCTTACAGGTTTACTTTAAAGGACCAGTATTGCAAAAAATTGTAAAATACATGTAAACACATACAAATAAGAAGTACATTTTTTCCAGGGTAAAATGAGCCATAAATTACTTTTCTCCTATGTTGCTGTCACTTACAGTAGGTAGTAAAAATCTGACAGAAGTGACAGGTTTTGGACTAGTCCATCTCTTCATGGAGGATTCTCAGCATGTTCTTTAAACATTATAAAGAAACTCCCTGAAAAGGATTTATGCAAAGATGCTGGCCAGTCTCACTGCTCACTGCACACTTTGTGAATGGCAATTGCACAGTCCAGCTGCCAAAAGAGAAGAGAATCCCCCATGAGGAGATAGGCTAGTCCAAAACCTGTCAGTACTCTATCTCCTCATGAGGGAACTTTAATTTCAAAAGCACTTTTTTGGCAGCTGGACTGCGCAACTGCCATTCACAAAGTGTGCAGTGAGCAGTTGGCTAATGGTGTAATGGTTAAGGGGTCTGCCTCTGACACAGGAGACCAGGGTTCGAATCTTGGCTCTGCCTGTTCAGTAAGCCAGCACTAATTCAGTAGGAGACCTTTGGCAAGTCTCCCTTACACTGCTACTGCCAATAGAGCGCACCCTAGTGGCTGCTGCTCTGCTCTGGCGCTTTGAGTCCGCAAGGAGAAAAGCGCAATATAAATGTTATTTGTCTTGAGCAAGCACCAGCCCTGTCAACAGAATGTAATACAGTGAAAGAGGTCCTTTATGCCTAACTGGAACCATCCCTAAATGGGGCGTTCAATACAATTTGTCATGGCATACAAAAGCCACCTGTAATCTTAAAGAGGAACTTTGCCAATTATAGCTTAAAGAGACTCTGTAACATCAAAAACCTCGCCTGGGGGGTACTCACCTCGGGTGGGGGAAGCCTCCGGATCCTAATGAGGCTTCCCACGCCGTCCTCTGTCCCACGGGGGTCTCGCTGCAGCCCTCCGAACAGCCGGCAACAGACCCGACTGTAGCTTCAATATTTACCTTTGCTGGCTCCAGCGGGGGCACTGTGGCTGCTTTCGGCACGGAAATAGACAGAAATACCCGATCTCCGTCGGGTCTGCTCTACTGCGCAGGCGCCGGATACTTGCGCCTGCGCAGTAGAGCAGACCCGACGGAGATCGGGTATTTTCGCCTACTTCGGAGCCGACAGCCGTCAGAGCGCCTGCGCAGGAGGCGGCAAGGTAAATATTGACGTCACCGCTGCACGGAGGGCTGCAGCGAGACCCCCATGGGACAGAGGACGGCGTGGGAAGCCTCATTGGGATCCGGAGGCTTCCCCCACCCGAGGCGAGTACCCCCCAGGGGACGTTTTGTCGTTACAGTTCCTCTTTAAAGAATAAAATTGATTATTTTTCACAATATTCCTTTATAAATTATTTATTCAGTGTTTGCCTATTGTAAAAAATTTTCCTCAACCGGATTTACATTCTTAAATTTGTGTGTTTACATGTATTTAAAATTCTACAATTTTCGTTATAGTGGTCCCTAAAAGTGATAACATTGAAAGCATTGAGGAATGTCAGCCTCCACATGTCTCTGTTATTAGCAGTTCAGGAGTTGGGTTTAGGAGTAGCTGGGAGAGCTCTGTGCAGGTCTCCGGGGTCCAGGGACTAGCATGAGAATCTGAGGGAAGGGTAAATATGGTGTCTTGCCTGGCTGCACTTGGTAGAGTGATGTGCTGCTAATGACATTCCTTAGCACTACATCTGTCTGGTACATTTGTCACTGCACTGACCCATATCCAGCCTCCTCCTCACTCCAACACTTCTGTGACTCCTCCAGTATCCACCCTCTGCACAATGACTAGAGCAGGGCGAGGGGAGGGGGACTTAGCAAGGGAACAGTTCAAGTAGCTAGAAGTTTCAGGGTTCCATAGCAAAACAGGCAGGGCCCACTCAGAGAAATATCCATCCTACCTTACAAGTCTTTGCCTGATCCAATTCACTTTATCTCCTAAGAGCGAATTTTTCTTTTTTTGTTTAAAGTGGACCTGAACAGGACAGAAGGAAAACCTAAAGAAATGCACCCTGTATGTATTTAGAGAGTTTAGCCTAATTCCCCCTCATCTGTGACTAATCGCAAGTTGTAATTTGATCTCTCCCCTGTGTCAACTCCGGAATCTCCTCTGCCTCGTTAGACAAGCTAATTTGTAAACACAGGATGTTAACAATTTGTCTGCATCCATGAAAGCAGGAAGTAGACACACTGCAGATTTATTGCAGGATTTGTACCAGCTGTAACAAAGAAATGTTTTTCTTTAAAGGTTATTATGCCGTTGCTTATCTTTTACAGCAGAGAGGAAGTTCTAAGTTCAGGTCCGCTTTAAATTAACTTTTCTGTTTAAAGAGACTCCGTAACAAAAATTTCATCCTGTTTTTTATCATCCTACAAGTTCCAAAAGCTATTCTAATGTGTTCTGGCTTACTGCAGTAAGTTCTACTATCACAGTCTCTGTAATAAATCAATGTATCTTTCCCTTGTCAGACTTGTCAGCCTGTGTCTGGAAGGCTGCCAAGTTCTTCAATGTTGTGGTTCTGATATGAACTCCCCTTTCCAGGCCCCTCTCTGCACACTGCCTGTGTATTGTTTAGATTATGGCAGATTTTCTCTTCTCTCTCATCTTTTACAAGCTGGATAAACGATCCTCTGAGCTGGCTGGGCTTTCACATACTGAGGATTACAGACAAGGGCAAAGCTGTTTGCAGGAAGAAAAGAGCAGCCTGAAACTTCAGTGCATGAGATTCTGCAGGGGGCAAGAAACACACAAATGATCTCTTGAGATTCAAAAGGAAGGCTGTATACAGCCTGCTTGTGTATGGATGTATTTTCTATGTGTGGACATACTGTACATCAACCTACTTCCTGTTTTGGTGGCCATTTTGTTTGTTTATAAACAAACCTTTTAAAACTGTTTTTAACCACTTTTAATGCGGCGGGGAGCGGCAAAATTGTGACAGAGGGTAATAGGAGATGTCCCCTAATGCACTGGTATGTTTACTTTTGTGCGATTTTAACAATACAGATTCTCTTTAAGGCCCCTTTTACACTTGCAGGAAATTCCTGCGTTGCGTTACCTTATTTTACAGCAAGGGGGCGCAAAAGCAATGGAAGTCTATGGAGACTTTCACACTAATTGCATACCGTTGTGTTGGGCCAGAAGTGTCCGATCCGACACAAGGGCAACAGCGCATTACCGTAAGCACTACGCTTATCGGACAGAGCTTACTGTGATAGAAGCCTATGGGTGGCCTACTATGTGTAAACAATGGAGCGCAGTGCATTACACATGTGCAGACCATCGGGAATCCCAGTGATGTACTTCCTGCCCAGCACGTCACTGGGGTGGTGTTATGCATATGAACCCGTCAGTGCACTCTGCTGCAGGGTCATATGACTGTCATTTTTTTGCTGCGGTGGGATGAGGCAGGAGCATTGCATTCCACCACAATGTAAAAATCAGATATAAAACTAGCCTAAAATAACTTTTCAGTTATCTGCTGAAAAGTACTGAAAAGTTGAAAAATAAAAGTACTGAAAAGTTGGTGAAAAAGTACTATGAAAACCATTCAGTATTTTCTTGCTTGCTGGTGGTTTGATAAGATGTGGAATTATTACCCTGGAGAAAACTGGAGATGAAGTGAATTGGATCGGCCCTCTGTATGGATAGAGGCTTGTGTTATAGCGATGCTTGTAGACATTTTTTTCAGCTCAGTCTTTCTTTATTAAAAATGGGGATTTGCATGTACCCCTGTGTAGATAAAACCATGTCAAGCACCTCTTCACGCATGTACACTTTATTATTAAACTTTATTTGTAAAGCACAAACATATTATTATATGTACACAAAATAGGCGACACATTACAACATTGAGCAATGGTGCACAGCGATATTACAGCATTAAGCAACAATAACCAATTTTGCAGGTTGCAAGGTAGGGATAAATATAGCAGAAAAGTCACTAAGTCCATATGGTGGTGGAGAAGAGCACACAGGGAGGAGGGCCCTGCCAAATAGGCTTACAATCTAAGTGGTGGGGTGGGAGGACACACCCTCCCCGTCCCCTCAGTCTTCTTTCACTGAGAGGGGCGGGGAGAGGCGGAGATCTGCAGAGATTGACTCCAGCAGAGCTGAAGCGCAAAGCTCTGCTTCCCCCCGGGCAGCAAAATCCACAACCTGGAAAGTCGTGGAATTTTGCCCCGGTGATTTGGGGGGCATAAATACATTGTTATGCCGTGGGAATGCAGCGTTTCAGCTATGCTCATATTGCTTAAAGGGAACCTTAACTGAGAGAGATATGGATGTTTCCTTTTAAACCAATACCAGTTGCCTGGCAGTCCTGCTGATCTCTTTTGCTGCAGTAGTGGCTGAATAATACACCTGAAACAAGCATGCAGCTAATCCAGTCTGACTTCAGTCAGAGCACCTGATCTGCATGCTTGTTCAGGGGCTGTGGTTAAAAGTATTAGAGACACAGGATCAGCAGGAGAGTCAGGCAACTGGTATTATTTTAAAAGGAAAAATGCATATCCTTCTCAGTTTAGGTTCCCTTTAAAGAGAATCTGTATTGTTAAAAATCGCACAAAATTAAACATACCAGTGCGTTAGGGGACATCTCCTATTACCCTCTGACACAATTTCGCCGCTCCCCGCCGCATTAAAAGTGGTTAAAAACAGTTTTTAAAAAGTTTGTTTATAAACAAACAAAATGGCCACCAAAACAGGAAGTAGGTTGATGTACAGTATGTCCACACATAGAAAATACATCCAAACACATATTCCTTTTGAATCTCAAGAGATCATTTGTGTGTTTCTTTCCCCCTGTTCTCATGCACTGAAGTGACAGGCTGCTTGTTTCTTCCTGCAAACAGCTTTGCCCTTGTCTGTAATTCTTCAGTATGTGAAAGCCTAGCCAGCTCAGAGAACGATTTATCCAGCTTGTAAAAGATAAGAGAGAAGCTGCTCTAATCCTAAATAACACACAGGCAGTGTGCAGAGAGGGGCTTGGAGGGGGGAGTTCATAGCAGAACCACAACACTGAAGAACTTGGCAGCCTTCCAGACACAGGCTGACAAGTCTGACAAGAGAGAGATAAGTTGATTTATTACAGAGACAGTGATAGTATAAAGTGCTGCAGTAAGCCAGAACACATTAGAATAGCTTTTTGAACTTGTAGGATGATAAAAAACATGATGCAATTTTTGTTACGGAGTCTTTTTAAGATAAAAAGAAGTGCCAAGTAAAAAGAAGTATTTTTGATGGGTTCAGACTATCTTTAAAGTGTACCAGAGACCGTGTTAAACCAAGATTTTTTACTTACCTGCATGCACATAAGACCCTGACTGAGCCAGTTACCAGGGCTGAATTCTGCTGAATGGAGGACCGCGGGAGGACGGCGAGGGACTCGGACATGCTTATGGAGCTGGAGGAAGCCCAGGTAAGTAAAAAAATCTTTGTATAACACCGTCTCTGGTTACCTTTAAAGGACAACTGCAGTGAGAAGAACATGGAGGCTGCCATCTTTATTTCCTTTTAAACAACACCAGTTGCCTGGCAACCCTGCTGATCTATTTGGTTACAGCAGTGTCTGAATCACACCAGAAACAAGCATGCAGCTATTCATGTCAGATCTGACAATAATGTCAGCAACACCTGATCTGCTGCATGCTTGTTTAGGGTCTATGGCTAAAAGTGTTAGAGGCAGAGGATCAGCAGGGCTGCCAGGCAACTGGAATTGCTTAAAAGGAAATAAATATGGCAGCCTCCATATCCCTCTCATTACAGTTGTCCTTTAAGGTTTGATTGAATGAGTTGAAGATCGGGAAAGCTTGCTGGGGGGATGGAGAGATTTCCTTAGAGCAGGTGCTGCTCTGGAGAAGTCCTGGAGCCTTGCAAGTGATGTGAGGAGTGGACATCAGTGGAGATTAGGAGGAGCTGAGAGCCCTTCCATGTTAGGCAGTCTCTGTGGATGAGATCCGAGATGTACGTAGGGGAGGTATGGTGGATGGATTTGTATGCCAGGCAGAGCAGTTTACATTTAATTCCGAGAAGGCCAGGGTGCCGGTGAGGGTACTTGCAAAGAGGGACAGCTGAAGAGAAGCACCAGGAGGAATTAATGCACCTGCTAGTACTCCATAATAGGCCCGCAGTCGGGCTCTTATCGTCTTGACGGTCTTGCAACATTCCTGGGTCTCCATCAAGAAATCTGGGAAAAACTTCTTGGCCTCTCTGAGAATAGCGTGTCTGTCCTGGTAGTTGAGCAGCTTGAGGATAAAAGGATGTGGTGGCCTGAACTGAGGAAGAATCCTCCAGCGTACTGCTCCACTGGTTTTGTATGTTCAATACGTCCTGTCTGAGCGTAGACATCTGGGACTGCAGGTACTGTCTGAGCGTAGACATCTGGGACTGCAGGTACTGTCTGAGCGTAGACATCTGGGACTGCAGGTACTGTCTGAGCGTAGACATCTGGGACTGCAGGTACTGTCTGAGCGTAGACATTTGGGACTGCAGGTTATGTCTGAGCGTAGACATCTGGGACTGCAGGTACTGTCTGAGCGTAGACATCTAGGACTGTAGTACGTCTGAGCGTAGACATCTAGGACTGTAGTACGTCTGAGCGTAGACATCTAGGACTGTAGTACGTCTGAGCGTAGACATCTGGGACTGCAGGTACTGTCTGAGCGTAGACATCTGGGACTGCAGGTACTGTCTGAGCGTAGACATCTGGGACTGCAGGTACTGTCTGAGCGTAGACATCTGGGACTGCAGGTACTGTCTGAGCGTAGACATATGGGACTGCAGGTAATCAATCATGGTGTTGAGCGTATCATAGAATACAGCTAAAGATGTATCACAACAAATTCTTTCAGGAAACTCTTACACTGGAGAAAACTATTTTTGCTGCTTAGTCACATCAAATCCTGCAAAAAAAGTACCCTTTTCTGCTATGTTTGCGCCTCATTAACTATAATTAGTTGAAAGGCCAATCAGGTAAGGTGTGTGATAAGCTTCTGGGTGAAGCCTGGTTCACACATAAAGCTCTACATTTCCAGTCATGTCCTGTCCGTTTTGCATCAGTTTTCCCTGAAAGGATTGGAACTGTACACCTTTTTTGTGTGAACCAAGCCAAAGGAAACTGTACTCCGGTCCAGTCCAGTCTGGTCAGTTTTGCATCAGATTTGTGTGTGAACCTTGGGAGGGAGAAGCCTTTGGATCCTAATGAGGCTTCCCCCGTCTTCTTTACCCTCTCCCGCTGGCAGACCCCCAGGAGGGTGAAAAGGACGGGGGAAGCCTCATTAGGACCCAGAGGCTTCCCCCTCCAGAGGTAAGTACCACCCAAAGGCACTTTAATTACAGATCCTATTTAACCTACTGGAGCAGAGGGGATATTTTGAGCCTAGTTCCATTTTAATGGGATGTCACGTTCACCAGTAAAGGTCATCTCCCGGCTCTCATCGCCCCCACCTCTGGGTTGAACTAACATCCTAAAGCTTAGATGAGACCCTCAAGACTCCCACCTATCTGTCCACAACTAAACTTAAAGGGAACCTAAACTGAGAGGGATATGGATGTTTCCTTTTAAACAATACCAGTTTCCTGGCAATCCTGCTGATCTAGTTGGCTGCAGTAGTGGCTGAATCACACACCTGAAACAAGCATGCAGCTAATCCAGTCTGGCTTCAGTCAGAGCACCTGATCTGCATGCTTGTTGAGGGGCTGTGGCTAAAAGTATTAGAGACACAGGATCAGCAGGAGAGTCAGGCAACCGGTATTATTTTAACCTCCCTGGCGGTACAATAAATCCGCCAGGGGGCAGCGCAGCACTTTTAAAAAAAAATTTTTTAAAGCATGTAGCTAGCCTAGCGCTAGCTACATGCTTCCCCCTCCCTTCGCTATCCCTCCCACCCCTCCGATTGCCGCCGGCGCTTTTACACTGCAGGGAATCCCGTTCTGAACGGGATTCCCTGTATGGGCTTCCCCGTCACCATGGCGACGATCGCGATGACGTCACCGACGCCGTGACATCAGCGGGTGTTCCGATCCACCCCTCAGCGCTGCCTGGCACTGGTTGGCCAGGCAGCGTAAGGATCTGGGGGGGGGGGGGGGGGGGGGCGGTGCAGCGAATCGGTGGGTAGCGTTTGCAATCGTTATGCACACACAGCTAGCAAAGTGCCCTCCGGCGGCTTACCCCCGTGTCACACACGGGCTTACCACCAAGGACGTTAAAAGGAAACATCCATATCCTTCTCAGTTTAGGTTCCCTTTAAAGCGGAACTGAAATAAACAAAAAATCTAAGAATTTCACTTACCTGGGGCTTCTGCCTGCCCCCTGCAGCCGAGCTGTGCCCACGCAGCCACTCACCAATGCTCTGGTCCCACGCCACGGCTCACTTTCACTTTGCGCAGCTCAGGAGAACTGCGCCTGCACGGACACGTACTGTGCTGGTGGTAGAGATGTTCCTGGCTAGTAGACCGCGTACTAGGACACACGTGGCCAGGGCGCGATAGAGGTCGACTTAGAAATCGGCTGGGGAACCGAGGATCGGTCCAGGACGGTGAGGGCACAGGTCGGCTGCAGAGGGCTGGCAGAAGCCCCAATAAGTGAAACTCTTATTTTTTTTCTTTATTTCAGTTCCGCTTTAAAGAACATTCCCGGTAAGCCTGCCTGTGATTGATGTTCAGAGGCTGATGCTGCGGAGGGAACAAGTTAAGCTCTTTGTCACATCAATATTCCATCTGCCCTCCCGTGAACAAGGGGCGCTTCTCCTGCAACGGCAGCCTTGGTAAAGCAAATATTGTCCAGCCTTGAAGCCTTATTTACATTACTAATCCGCGGGTCAGAGTAAATTATGGCTGCCTCGTATTTCCATCAATGGCTGCCGACCGCCAAACTGCTCCGTCCGTATATAATCCGCCGCGCTTGTCAGCCGGCCTCGCTGCTGTGGTTTCATGTAGGGAAAATGCCGCTCAGTGCTGATGGACGCGAGGAAATGGCAATAATGACAGCATGTTGGTCATTGTCTATCCCCGAGACTGCCCGGCGCCAAAAATACCATCATATCGAGGACCTCCAGCCTTAGGCTCAACACACACCATACAATCTTGGTTGTACAGATTTACCAAATGTATTTAGTATAAGGGTCAACAGATTGAAAATACCTTGAATGATTGATTGGATAAGCTCTTATACTACATGAAAGTGGTAAGATTGAACAACCAAGATTGTATGGTGTGTGTTGAGCCTTAAAGTGGATCTCCAGTACCAAAAATAAGACGTATGATTTTTAAAGGTGCCCATGCATGACTTGATTTTTGGCATTAAATCGGTCTGATGGGTTCATAATGATCAAATCTGGCATATAACTGTCCCGATCGATTGTTTTGCTTGATTTCCGTCAGAAACGGGTAAAAGAGATCAATCAGCATGCTGGAAAATCTCAGTCACAAGAATTTCATTGGGTGCACATCATTAATCATGTTCAATTTCCCAACAACCAACAGATCTCTGGCCAGTGGCGACTGTTGAAAGCTCACCTGTGTCTTTTTTACCCTCCCTGTTGGTAACCCTGAGTCAGGCTTGGGGTAGAAAACCGCAGCTCGGAGCAGTAACCCCGAGCCTAACTCCGGGTAGCAGCCAGGAGGTATATGCAGAGCCTGCACACAGCGGGGGTTTGTAACTCACCTCCCCTGGATCCAAACGCTAGCAACCATTCTTCCTCCGGCCCTCGGAGGCTCTTCATCCCTCTGGTGAGATTGCCGGTTGTTACATGGCGACAGACAGTGATCCCGATATAGGGATAATGTACCATCCAGTGGATGGAGGTAGAATTGCTGCACTGGATCCAGGGGAGGCAAGATGCGGTATGATTTTTTTCCCCCTGCTTTTATGGTCTAAAAGATTGTGAAACATTTGCACCGCTTTTACTCCCTAAAATCCGGAGGTAATCATACTGCTAGGGAGGTGACCGGTCACCGCGAGCGCCTGTACCAGGGAGAGGGGGACACATAGAATGGTGGTGCTAGGGCAATTAACAATTGGTCTGCAGTGTGTGGGTGGGCAATAGATCCCTCCTTCATCGAATCTGATCAGGAAGGCTCTATATGACGGTCAGTCTGGTGGCAGATTGAGGTGTATAGGAACTTTTACAGCCCCCAACGAGCTCACATGCTTTCCTCCCTGTCTCATGACCTCCATCTACCAGGAATCACACGAATGTTGTGGCCACCATGGCTTCCCCCATCCAAAAAAAAATGAGCGCCAGTTTGGTTAAGGCGAGCCAGAAAGAAAGTCCATAGGGCAATTCGGCTAACGTGATTGGGTGGACAGCACCCTCTTGCTAGGTTTCAGATGGGTTATATTAATAATACCCCCACATTATTAGACCTATTATAATGCTTTAAGTTGTAGACGCTGTGATTGGAGAACTGTTCCTTGTGGATTTTTATGTTGGCTCACCTCAATTATACTGACTCCAATAAATGTGGCCTCAACACTTGCTCCTGTACAGGGCGGCTCCAGTACAGGGTTGGCCAATGAGACACAAATCGTCCTGACCTGATGCAGTTTTGTGCATATTTTCTGTTTCAATGTGCAGGGCTGTGGAGTCAGAGTTGGAGTCGGAGTCAAGGAGTCAGAGCTATTTTGGGTACCTGGAGTCGCAGTCGGTGGTTTCATAAACTGAGGAGTCTGAGTCGGGAGTTGGAAGATTTTTGTACCAAATCCACAGCTCTGATAAGTATTAGACTGAGGAGTCGGAGCCATTTTCGGTACCTGGAGTTGGAGTCGATTTGATAAACTGAGGAGTCGGGAGTATTTTTGTACCGACTCCACAGCCCTGTTTTATTGAATGTAATACGTTCAGTACAGTCAAAACAATGGACAAGTTGATTAAAGTATACAGTTTACTGGACAGTAATGTAATGCACATACAGTAATCTACAAAAATGCAACATTGAACATAACAGTGTATATAACTGTAGGTACAGCAATTAGTACATAAAAAAAGGGGTGAAGGGTTTTCAAACATATTATGAAGTTAAAGGAACCAACTTTGGCTCCTTTGTCCAGATGACTTACAGCTGTGGTTCAGTTCTTCTTCCTTTTAAATCTGTGATACGCTAGGGGCAGTTATGTTGCTTTATTGAGACATAATGGATTCGTATTGTGGTGCCATTGTGTAATCATCCCACATATGTGTACTGTGTTGAGTTTGGATCAGTTCCTCCATTTCTTGTTTTGTTTTGTTTTTTACCTTTGTTAACCATTATTTACAGTCAGAATGACAGTGGTTTTCCAGAGGGCAGGTATTTGGGCTTTTGTTGCATTCGATAAATGAGGTAGAACTGACTTTTCATATTCAATATGACTAAGTGAGGAATTGTGTAATAGGAAAGTACCAGGTTTGAAGGGCAAGTGTACACCTAGAGCTTTTTGGATGGTGTTGTGTACTTCCGTCCAGTATGGTTTTAGCAGTGGGCATAACCACATCAAATGCAGAAGAGTTATCTCTTCCTTATGACCTCTCCAGCATGTATTGGAAGTGGGGGGGTCAAATTTGTGTATTAAATCTGGCGTTTTGTACCATAATGTTTGGATTTTGAAGTTTTGTTCCCGAGCCCAGAAAGTTCTTGTGGATTTATGTGTGTTTAAATTGTGCATATTTTCAATGCAAATTTATGCAGCCTATAAATTCCAACTTGAAGTCCATTTTTACAAACGATATTAATTTGCATTTAGTATTTGCATAGTCCTCCATCAACTCCCTACTTCCTTACTCCTGGAGCCAAAGGAGCAAGGGAAGGACACGTTTGGCTCCACCCCACAGTTCTGGTTCCCACTTGTGGCTGCATGGGCTGCTCCCCCTATAGTTAGTTAGAGGACTCCTGAATTGAAAACCATATGGAGGCTGCCATATACACATGGTAGGACATTAGACTATACATGCATGAAGACAGACCGGGTACCAATCCCTTTAAGTTCTTTAATGCAGCATCTTGCCGTAAAGCATTGCAGTAGTACATTTCGCGCCCAGCTGGCACTTGCTCACATGCTTGCGTCCTTAGACTAAGGACGCAAGCACGTGAGCAAGCGCCAGCTGGGCGCGAAACGGCTGTAGTGCCGTCCACTATTCCCTGGTCACCCGCATCCCACACTCCCCGGACACTCTCATCCATGCAGGTTTGATCCATCCAAATGTGATTTGATGTGAATGTACTACTGCAATGTTTTACGGCAAGATGCTGCATTAAGGAACTTAAAGGAATTGGTGCCCGGTCTGTCTTCATGCATGTATACTACTAGACTGTTGTTCACAGAAATTGATACCGGTGCACATCCTGAGTTCCAGCTATACGCCATTTATTTTAATGTCTTGGAAAGGAGAAGTGTTCACTGAATATCAAGCAAGTGCAGAGTCTGCCCCTCGTGCACGGACTGGGTCTGAGTGCCGAGTGTTTTTTCACTGCTCTATATTGTACCATGGACATTAGACTAGGACCATAGTAGGATTAGATTGTGAACCCCTCTGAGGACAGTCAGTGACATGACTATGTACTCTGTAATGTGCTGCAGAAGATGTCAGTAGTATATAAATACATAATCATAATATAGTTACGTATGCGAGAAGCTCGCCTGAATTGGTGAACTGCTCACCGTGAAGCTATAGGCAGCCTGGCCCTTTACTACTTCCAGGTCGCAATGCCCCGCAGTAGTATGCATGCCCTGGCCCGGTCGCTTTAGTAGTATGCATGCCCTTGGCCCGGCGGTGTGCAACCTTAATGTTGCGCCTGTGGCCGGGCACGCTTTGCGCATGAGTGTGACGTCACGAAGTGTGCCAGGCCACAGGCGCCCAATCAAGGATGCGCACTCTCGGGTCAGGGCATGTGTACTACTGCAGGACATTGCAACCTGGAAGTAGTACAGGGCCAGGCTGCCCATAGATGTTCGCCGGCGAGCTATGACTATGGTAGGATTAGATTGTGAGCTCCTCTGAGGACAGTCAGTGACATGACTATGTACTCTGTAATGTGCTGCAGAAGATGTCAGTACTATACATAATAATATGGTAGGACATTACACTATGACTATGGTAGGGATTAGACTAGGAGCTTCTGCAGACATCAAACCAACAAATGTTGATTCCTGTGATACCTTTAATGACTAATTGTACTTGGTTTATTGCAAGCTTTCCAAACATCATGTTTCTTGGTAAGGTTTTGATACAGTTCTGTATAATGCCTGACGATGTATCAGAACCATACAACCGTACAATGTGAGCTCCTCTGAGGACAGTGAGTGACATGACTATATACTCTGTAAAGTGCTGCAGAAGAGGTCAGTGCTATATAAATACATAATAATAATATGTTTGGACATTAGGGTATGACTATGGTAGGGTTAGAATGTGACTCCTCTACAGAGTACATAGTCATGTCACTAACTGTCCTCAGAGGAGCTCACAATCTAACCTTACCATAGTCATACCCTAATGTCCAAGCATATTATGATTATGTATTTATATAGCACTGACCTCTTCTGCAGCACTTTACAGAGTACATAGTCATGTCACTAACTGTCCCCAGAGGAACTCACAATATAATCCTACCGTAGTCATACCTTATTGTCCAACCATATTATTATTAATAATAATCCGAACATTTATATACCGCTTTTCTCCTGTCGGACTCAAAGCGCTCAAGAGCTGCAGCCACTGGGACGCGCTCAGGAGGCCACCCTGCAGTGTTAGGGAGTCTTGCATTGAACTCCTTACTGAATAGGTACTGACCCTAGCCAGGATTCAAACCCTGGTCTCTCATGTCAAAGGCAGAGCCCTTAACCAGTACTCTATTCAGCCACACATATTATGTATTTATATGGCGCTTACATCTTCGGCAGCACTTTACAGAGTACATAGTCATGTCACTGACTGTCCTCAAAGTGCTGCAGAAGATGTAAGCGCCATATAAATACCCTTAGTAGTTAAAAGCATATAGTGTAACCCAGTACACATTTAAAATCCAAAAAGCGATCTCATATAAGTTGCCCAGTCTCCAGTTCCTACCGGTTTCGGCCTTGCGCCGTCATCAGGGATGGATTTTAAATGTGTACTGGGTTACACTATATGCCTTTAACTACTAAGGGTCCCTGTCAAAAGGACCCTGGAAGTAAGTCATTGTATATGTGATGTAGATTCAGCTTCTAATAAATGTTTATGTGATTCTTGGATGGAGAAGTGACCTTTCTCGATTTATTCCTGGTGATGGTCACTGTGGAAATATGCTTTTGAGCACTGTGGGGTTACTGCAGATGCCGAGTTGAGTACCAAGCGCTGTGGATTTGTATGCATTTTTTCTTGGACAATAAGGTATGACTACGGTAGGATTATATTGTGAGCTCCTCTGGGGACAGTTAGTGACATGGCTATGGACCCTTTATAGCGTTGACATCTTCCACAGCGCTTTACAAACACATAACTACATAAGGAACAAGCCCTAGACAGAGTACAGGAGACGGTGGTGTTCTCATGTCTGGGAAGTCGGAGCAGGTGGGATATCAGAGAGGGGGGGGGGGGGGGGGACATGGGCTCTCTACATTGGTACAGTGATGAGAGCTATGGCTGTCAGCAGCACCTGCATGTACACACAGCTGTAGCACCAGACAATGACAACACTGATAAGACGAGGCTGACAGCACAGAGTGAGCACAATGCCTCTCATGGGAATCAGCAGCCTTCTCTCTCTCTCTCTAAGAGAAGCGTCCAGCACACAAGGGGGTCTGAATATAAAAAAAGGGTCGATGGGAATCGCCCCCCCCCCCCCCCCCCCCACACACACACACACACTCACCCCTCACAATGTATCTATGGAAATGCTCAGTGGTGGGATGAAATTTTTTTTTGCAACCCACAAAAATGTGTCATAATGGGGGCTGATTTAGAGCAAACCTGAAGGGAACAAATAGTGGCCTGATATGTCGCTAGTCGCTACCTTCCACCAACTGAGAGGAACAAGATAACGCACAGACTCAGGGGCGGTTAGCCCATGACACCAAGTGACACATTTGCGTCAGGCGCAATGGGCCTCAGGGCAGCACTTTCGCACGCCCCCAACCCCCGCGGCCTGTTACTTTGTTATGAGCTGGCGGCCACTTCCTCCTGTCCTAGCCGACCCCCTCTCCACCATGTGGGTTGCGTCATAACACTCTCTCACAGCAGTGCGTCCTGCAGCTGCTGTGAAGAAGCGGGGCAGCAACTTCCTCTAGCGGTGATGTAAATGGCCGTTACCATGGGAGCTGCTGCCCCACTTCCGGGCTCTTCACAGTAGCTGCAGGACGCACTGCTGTGAGAGAGCGTTATGACGCAACCCGCATGGTGGGGAGGGTGTCGGCAACCCGCACGGTGGAGAGGGGGCTGCGGGGACTGGAGGAAGCGGCCGTCAGCTCATAAAGTAACAGAGCGGCGGGGGAGTCTGGCTATAATAGCTAACTATACGGGGCAACTATACTAGCTATACTGGGGGCAACTATACTACCTAACTAAACGGGCAACTATACTGGGTGCAATTATACTAGCTAACTATACATGGGCAACTATACTACCTATACTGGGGGCAACTATAGTACCTATACTGTGGCAACTGGCTACCTACCTACCTATACTGTAGGGTGAAAATTTTTGTGTGCCGTCCGATCATTTCAAATTGGGGGGGTTTGAGTACATCCTCACATGTTTGCCTCAGGCAGGAAAAAGCCCCCCGCTTTCTTTTTCCTGCAAAACATAAAATGGGGGGGGGGGGGGGGGTTACAAAGTAAAGTTAAACCCTTATTGAAAAACTTATAACAAATATCTCTACACAAGCTACATTGTAATATTGTGTTAAAAGTGAATTTCATTTTTTTTTAATTTGCAACCAACTATTCTCAACCAATTGCGACCACACCCACCTCTCCCTTCACAGGGCCCAATAATAATAATAATGGTAGGACATTAGACAATGACTATGGTAGGATTAGATTGTGAGCTCCTCTGAGGACAGTCATTAACATGACTATGTACTCTGTAAAGTGCTGCAGAAGATGCCAGTGCTATATAAATACATAATAATAATAATAATGGTAGGACATTAGACAATGACTATGGTAGGATTAGATTGTGAGCCCCTCTAAGGACAGTCAGTGACATGACTATGTACTCTGTAAAGTGCTGCAGAAGATGCCATTGCTATATAAATACATAATAATAATAATGGTAGGACATTAGACAATGACTATGGTAGGATTAGATTGTGAGCCCCTCTGAGGACAGTCAGTGACATGACTATATACTCTGTAAAGTGCTGCAGAAGATGCCAGTGCTATATAAATACATAATAATAATAATATGGTAGGACATTAGACTATGACTATGGTAGAGAATAGACTGTGAGCTACTCCTAGAAGAGTCAGTGACTTGACTGTGTACTCTGTAAAGTGCTGCAGAAGATGTCAGTGGCAGTGCTATATAAATACATAATAAGAAACAATATCGCACTAACACTCTGGAGTCCCATACAGAGAGTGCAATCTCCTCTGCTACAAAAGCTAATATGAACGCTATGATTGTATAATATTCGCAGCAGACACACTGTAGTACCTTCATATAACAATGAGGCTTCCTGCAGCACGGTGCAGAGAATATCAGAGCATTCAGGCCAGTCTTTGTACCAGGAAAGCTTACACTCCAAAACATGACAGACGCACAGTATTATTATTCCGCTCTGTAGCTCTGACATATCTGCGGCGCTATACAAAACAGTGGTACGTCAGAGTGCGGCATAACTGCCCCTTTGTAACGCCTATTGCCGTGCAGCAGTGCACCACGTATAGTGATGTTCACATTGCAGCATAAGGGGGTGTGGTACGGTAGCACACTGCAGCCATGCAGTGTGTTTATGTAAAACCTGGTACGGTAAATCATAACGTTCATTGACTGGATGCTTCACTGTATGTGACGCAACGTGGCGGTAACATGCACTGCAACTTTTTCGTTCCACTGCGTTGCTTTTCTGATATACTGGGAGCGTAATGCAAAGTCCCACTGTGAACATGGCCTAAAGCCACATTTTTAATATGCACTGAAAGAAGTCTTCACGCAACTCCTGCTACCCATAGTACTACTTACCTGGGGCTTCCTCCAGCCCCTGGCAACCGCTATGTCCCTCGCCGCAGTAGTCACAGTAGTTTTTCGAGTGAGCCGCCTTTCCATCATCAGACACCTGTAGGCACATGCGTACAGTGCTACAGTGCCTTATGGTAAATCTGTGCCTGATTATTATTTATTTATAGATTACCGACATCTGCTCCGGTACTTTACTGAGTACATAGCCATGTCACTGACTGTCCTCAGAGGAGCTCACAATCTAATCCTACCACAGTCCTAGTCTAATGTCCTACCATATCATTATATATTTATATAATGGTGACATCTTCTGCAGCACTTTACAGAGTACATAGTCATGTCACTGACTGTCCTCAGAGGAGCTCACAATCTAATCCTACCACAGTCCTAGTCTAATGTCCTAACATATCATTATATATTTATATAATGGTGACATCTTCTGCAGTACTTTACTGAGTACATAGTCATGTCACTGACACTGACTGTCCTCAGAGGAGCTCACAATCCAATCCTACCACAGTCCTAGTCTAATGTCCTACCATAGTATTATTATTATGTATTTATACAGCACTGACATCTTCTGCAGCACTTTACAGAGTACATAGTCATGTCACTGACTGTCTTCAGAGGAGCTCACAATCTAATGTTACTGTAGTCCTACCTCCCAAGTTTTTGAGATGAGAAAGAGGGACACTTCTGCCACACCCCTGATCACACCCCCAGCACACCTCCAATCCCATATACCATACAGATTTCATAAAAAAAAATGTTGTTTTATAATTTAAACCACACTGGTCCTTTCTATCCTGGTTCATTTTCCTTCATATTAACATTTGAAAATAGGAAATATACAAATTTTAAGGATGGGAATAACATTTAGAGTCAATTAAACACATTTTTCAGTAGATAAATACATATATTTACATAGAAAGAGGGACAAAGTCCTGAAAGAGGGACAAATGAGGAGGAAAGAGGGACGGGGCTCCCAAAGAGGGACAGTTGGGAGTTATGACATCAGTGCTGTATGCTGGAATAATATTAAATGTGTCTCTGCATGTGTTAGAGTGTAAGCTCCTCTGGTGCAAGGCCTGTTACTCTCTGCACAGCTCTGCAGAGTATGCCAGAGCTATATAAATACAATATACACATATGTAAAGCTTTATTGGCTGTCCTGGGTGGATAACGCTGACTCTATCCCACGTGGGGAAGGAGAGGTGTCCCAGGGCAATGGTCTGTCGGTAGCAGAAATTACAGTTATTAAGGGAAGGAAAAGGAAAACAGAATAACAAAACATGCAACCGCCACAGCGCCCTTGGCTGGCCCGCCTGCCCATGCACTGTAATTACAGCGAGGCCTGGCTGCTGCCAGTATAAACAGGGAGAGGAGGCTGCGAGGGCCAAGCACTGTCACACCGCCCCACATTAATCACCAATGTGCTCAGCCAGGGTGCGACTTACTCATCCAGCAACGGGGGAGGGCTGCACACAAAGTGGGGGTGCAGGATTCAAACGCGTCTCATCAACTGGGAACGCTTCCTCGCTGCCAGCTGTCCGGGGAGGAGTGTCGGTAAATGTCAGCGAAAACCCCCAACAGGATTTCGGAAATTCTTTACAACCCGATTGGTTATTTGGAGTGAAAACAGAGAAAGTCTGTCTCTGTAGCACTATCGTCTATACAATGTGATTCATCCAGTGCGTTAAGCCCTAACGCTAGATGTAATGGGAATCTGAAGTGAAAATAAACTTATGATATAATGATTTGTATGTGTAGTACAGCTAAGAAATAAAACATTAGCAGCAGAGATAGGAGTCTCATATTGTTTCCAGTACAGGAAGAGTTAAGAAACTCCAGTTGTTATCTATGCAAAAGAGCTTCACTGATCTCTCGTACTTTGAAAGTCGCAGAGAGCTCTGTCTTCTGAAGCTTATGATCTCAAGTGTCTGTCACTGAATTTTGTTTTTTCTGCAGAAAAAAGTTCAAAAGGTCATTAGCCTGCTCTGTGAAATCATTTAGAATGCTGAGTGTAATGTGTAAAATGCAAATATTAGAAAATGAAGCAATACTATAAAAACAAACAAACGATATATCTGAAAATAAAAAATTAGACTTTTTTCTTCGCTACTAATGCTCTTCGAATTGTCTGTACTACACAACAAATTCATTACATTACATTATATATATATTTTTTTTTTCTTTGCTTCAGTGTGATAATGACCGCCTCTGCTGACATCCTGGTGTGTGTACAGCAGCACACCCCACCGCCCATGTCTGTACACTTTTGACCAAGCCCGTATACATGCCTTTATTAATTTCCTGTTAAATTGACGGGTCAAATCGATCATCTCTGCACAGCTTAAACTGTACATACTGGAGGCAGCAAAGATCAGCACACACTGCTGCTAGTTTACTGTCAGTACAGGCACAGAGTAGCAGCTTATACTGTACATACTGGGGGCAGCAGAGATCAACACACGCTGCAGCTAGTTTACTATCCGTACAGGCACAGAGTAACCGCTTATACTGTACATACTGGAGGTAGCAGAGATCAGCACACACTGCTGCTAGTTTGCATCCAGTACAGGCACAGCGTATACTGTACATACTGGGTGGCAGAAGAGATCAGCACACGCTGCAGCTAGTTTGCATTCAGTACAGGCACAAAGTAGCAGCCTATACTGTACATACTGGAGGTAGCAGAGATCAACACACTCTGCGGCTAGTTTACTATCAGTACAGGCACAGAGTAACAGCTTATACTGTACATTCTGAAGGTAGCAGAGATCAGCACACACTGCAGCTAGTATACTATCAGTACAGGCACAGATTAACAGCTTGTACTATACATATTGGGGGCAGCAGAGATCTGCACACACTACAGTTAGTTTACGATTACTATCAGTACAGGCCTACAATTTTAAGAATTTAAGGTGAACTGCAATTGAGAATACACTGTGCATGTGCATAATTATTTGCAGCCCGGTGACATTATAGGCAGCAGTAAAAAAGCAAAAGCTGTCATTCCACTGGCTAACAGCACGAGGCCTCTTGCACACTACATACCATTCCGATTTTTTATCTGATCCGATTTTGGATTCCGATTAAAAAACGTACTGCATGCTGCTAAGATTTTTAATCAGAATCCAAAATTGGACATTTTAAAAAAGCCGGAATCACATGTAGTGTGGAAGAGGCCTGAAAGAGGTTGGCTGGTTCTGTGTGCGTGCCCAGGAAGGAGCAAACCCTACCATTCCTGGTCGCGTTGTTCCTGTGCCATGCGCAGTAGAAGCTGTTCCACTTGCTAGGTCAAATTGCAAGCTTGTGCATTAGCAGTACAGATGTGTTCGCTTTCAGAACTACTCAGTGATGCAAGCACCATATATTCCATATTCCGACGTATAAAAGACGTTTGGGCATATAAGACGACCCCCCCAACTTTTCCAGTTAAAATATAGAGTTTGGGATATACTCGCCGTATAAGACTACCCCTCTTCCAACGCACACCAAATATAGATTAAAAAAACATGATATACTGGTGCTATGTATAAACAGATACTGATGCTGTACTGTATGTGGTACCTAGTACACAAGTGACTGACTGGTTGGATTGCTCAACTCTCCCTAAGCAGATTGGTCAGCTTTCCTTGTCTCCGTTTATCAGAGTGGTATGGAAGAATAGATCGCGCTGTGCCCATAAAACGCGCCTCTTTCACTCTTCAGGCCCCGCCCTTGTATCCCATTTACCTTCTTATCTGCCTCTCAGATCTCGCACATGTGCGCCTGCGCCGCTTCACTACAGTCCTCAGCAGCGAGATCTGAGAGGCGGTAACAGGACAGGGCGTATCGCCCGTCATCAATGACACCCGGCGTATAAGACGACCCCTGACCTTTCAGAAGATTTTCAAGGGTTAAAAAGTAGTCGTTATACGCCAGAATATACAGTAATTCTGAAAAGGCTCAGGTGTGGTTCTTCCATGAAAGCAACATGATTCACTTGCTTCAGGGCAGCAACAATTAGAGGGTGGTAGGAGGCGGCTTCCCTCCCCCAAAATCTCGCACTCCGCCTCCCCCTCCCTAGATGTGCGGCCCTGCTTCACTCACCTGCTCTCACTATTTCAGCATCTGTCTGTCCAGCGTCCTGTATCCATGGCTACAGTGGTGCCTCATGTGACATGCTCCGTGCTGCCGGGTCACATGAGGTGTTGCTGTAGTCAGAAAGGAAGCAGGACTTCATGTGTGGCTGGAGATCCCATCGCTAATCTACTGAGAGCAGGTGAGTGATGTGGTGCCGGTGCAGAACACACCCGGCATCCTGGCTGGGGATCAGATGCTGCGGGCCAGCAGGGAGAAAAGGCTGGAGGAAGTAGAGGGAGGTAAGTGTAGTGCCTGCAATGCACATCCCCATGTGTCTCATCTCCGGTCTGACTTTGTGAGGATGCCCTCCCCAACATGTGTGCGCAATGTATTGCTTCTGGAGGCAAAGTGTCTAGAACCAGCCCTGCGAAGGCTGTTCCAACGAAGTAGTTGCTTTTACTGGGGACGGTACAGGAACAATGGGATGGATTGAGGATCATGATGGCTCTATGCTATCCCTCTACACAGGGCCGGATTTACCATAAGGCTCTTGCACGTGCCTACAGTACCCTGACCAGACCTCCAGTTTTACCTGGGACACGTCCCAGGTTCAGGGTCCCCTGTCCCAGGCTGCAATGTGTCCCAGGTTATGTCCAACTTTTGGCCGCCGGGTGTCCCAGCCATGGCACTCTGTGGCTGCATAAGGTAAAGTTTGCCTCATTTAGCGGAGTCAGAGTAATCGTTT
This sequence comes from Hyperolius riggenbachi, assembly GCF_040937935.1. Lineage (NCBI taxonomy): Eukaryota > Metazoa > Chordata > Amphibia > Anura > Hyperoliidae > Hyperolius > Hyperolius riggenbachi. The sequence continues at coordinate 188,127,830 of NC_090657.1, read as the reverse complement.
TCTGCTGTATTTCATGTGTCAGAGGTAACGGTAGTTGCATTTAATTTGTCGGAGGTAACGATTACTGCAGTTCATGTCTCAAAAGTAACAGTTGCTGCAGTTATTTGATGGTCATAGAGACTGCATTTGCTACTTTTGGGTTATTGTTGCAGCATTTGGCATTTTGGGAGCTCATGATTTTTAAATTGTATGCTAATACTATAGCATCAGCAGCTTCTGCAGATTTCGTGCACAATCTAATCCCACCATAGTCATAGTCTAATATCCTACAATATTATTATGTATTTATATAGCACTGGCATCTTAAGGGAGCACTTTACAGAGAATGTAGTCATGTCCTTGGCAGAGTTCACAATCTAATCCTGCCCATAGTCAGTCTAATGTCCCGCCATTTAAATATTATGTATTTATATAGCACTTGCATCTTCTGCAGCACTTTACAGAGTACATAGTCATGTCATGGACTGACATCCATGATGCAAATCTCCCATTTCACCACATCGTTGTGGGAACACTGCTTTCTTAAAGGGATACTGTAGGGGAGTCGGGGGAAAATGAGTTGAACTTACCCGGGGCTTCTAATGGTCCCCTGCAGGCATCCTGTGCCGGCGCAGCCACTCCCCGATGCTCCGGCCCCGCCTCCGGTTCACTTCTGGAATTTCAGACTTTAAAGTCTGAAAACCACTACACCTGCGTTGCCGTGTCCTCGCTTCCCCTGATGTCACCAGGATCCCCTGATGTCACCAGGAGCGCACGGCGGAGGCACAGACCACACTGGGTCTGCGCAGTACGCGCCTGGTGACATCAGCAGGAGCGAGGACATGGCAACGCAGGCGCAGTGGTTTTCAGACTTTAAAGTCTGAAATTCCAGAAGTGAACCGGAGGCGGGGCCGGAGCAGCGGTGACTGGCTGCGCGGGCACACGATGTCTGCGGGGGACCATTAGAAGCCCCGGGTAAGTTCAACTCATTTTCCCCCGATCCCCCTACAGTATCCCTTTAAGTGTTTGGGGAACATTGCCTAATTACCTTTAGGGTCACTTTGTCTGTCAGTGTTTTGGGAGGAAACTCTGGCCCACTACCTCAGATTTTCATTACAGTTCGCTCCGCCCACACCATGTCATGGACACCCCCATGTTTTCAATACGGTCATGGACATGCCCATTTCCTGTCCCAGGTTGAGCCTAGAAAAATCTGTTCACTGTACCTACAGTCGCCTGATGATGGAAAGGTGACTCACTCACCTCCCCGAGTGCCTCCCCCCTACTTCCCTATGCAGAGTCCTGATGAGAATGTAAATTAGAGGTTACTCACCCTGCTCTCAGCATTCCACTTATGAGAGCTTACTTCAGCCAGGTAATAGGATAACAGAGGCGCCAATAGGATAAAAAACACTAAAAGAACTTAAAAACCCATCTTGGTAATAGAGGAGGCAGTGGTGGACTCACCCCCTCCAAGCAGAACACACGACTGTGGATTTTCAGTCAAAACAATTTTATTGGATACTCCAAATAAAGTGCAACGCGTTTCACGGGATACAAACCCGCTTCATCAGGCAATAACAGATAGGAGTAAACAGCATCTGCCAGTATCATCAACACTGAGCGCCTCTGGACAGTCGTGTGTTCTGCTTGGAGGGGGTGAGTCCACCACTGCCTCCTCTATTACCAAGATGGGTTTTTAAGTTCTTTTAGTGTTTTTTTATCCTATTGGCGCCTCTGTTATCCTATTATCTACATCAAGTCCACCCTTGGTGGACGGTTGTACCCTTCCTTCTTCAACTACAGAGAGCGACTTTTTAATCCTGAGTGGGGTCAGGACAATCTCCCCACCTGCTTTGACAGTGGTTGCCTACTTGGTAACCCTGGTTTGTGAGTATTAAATTAATATTATTACTCTATCAATTATACCTTACCAGTACATACTACACTATATTGGGCTCTTGGTGTTCTCTCTTTTTCTCTTACTTCAGCCAGGGTACCTCTAGCTACTTAACCACTTGCCGACCAGGGCTGTATTGGCTGATCTGTGCTGCGTGGGCTCTCCAGCCCGCAGCACAGATCAGTATTATGCCAGGGCGATCAGACTTCCCCCCCTTTTTTCCCCACTAGGGGGATGTCCTGCCGGGGGGGTCTGATCGCCGCCGGCCATCTGCGTTTTGCGGGGGGGGGCTCCTCAAAGCCCCCCTCCGCAGCCATTTCCGCCCTCTGCCTCCTTACCTCCCTCCCTCCCTCTCTCCGTAATGCGCAGGACGGAGTTCCGTCCTGCGCATTGAAGGATAGGCTTCCGCCTATCAGATGCCGGCGATCCCCGGCCAATCAGAGGCCGGGGATCGCCGATCTGCCTTACGGCGCTGCTGCGCAGCAGCGCCGTATGATGTAAACAGCGGGGATTTCTTCCCCGCGTGTTTACATTTTGCCGGCGAGCCGCGATCGGCGGCTCTCCGGCTGTTCACAGAGACACCCTCCGTGAACTGACATGGAAAGTCCGCTCAATCGAGCGGCCGTTTCCATGGTAACCCGCAGACGACCAGTTTACGCCGATCGGCGTTAGCTGGTCAAGAGGTTAATAATGAGGGTATTTATTGCTACCTAATACTAAGGGGCACCTGTAGCTACCTATGACAGGCAAGGGAAGTGATGGAAAAGTGAAAGCTAGGACAGGCAGCAGACTTGCGGTGCAGTTTGGTGGGGGTTTGTAGCTTCATGGAGGGCGAGGCCAGGGCTGCCAGGATATCTGTGCCTATAGGCTCCTGTGAGGTAAATCCGGGCCTGCCCCTACATAAATATGTCAAATCTCAAGTGAGATTTTCACTTCAGATTTGTTTTAAAGGATACCTGTAACCACCCTGAGAAAAAAAGTAAGAAAAGAAGCTAAGAAGAGGAGAGGCTCTGGATCCCTTACAGCCTTCCCGGTCCTCTCTGCATCCCCTCATTCTACCACAAGGCCCCCAATGCAGCAATCCAACTTTAATGACAAAGAAGCCTTCAGGTCTCCTCTGAAGGCTTCGGCAGTACTCGGGTCTCCGAGTACATCCAAAGACAGGTGGCTCCATACTGCCCACACAAGTGTATGAACTTACACGTGAGCAGTATGGAGCTGCTCGTTTTCCAAAGTACTCAGAGACCCGAGTACTGCCGAAGCCTTCAGAGGGAACCCAAAGGTGCAAGGGGTGGGAAATTAGAACAAGGGTCCGGTGGTACAACGAGGGGACACAGAGAGGACCGAGAAGGCTCTAAGGCAGGGCTGTCCAACTCCAGTCCTAGAGGGCCAAGGTCCACACACATTTTTGGCACAGCTCAAATGAATTGATGGGACAGAATCAGGAAAGGTGTGGCTCATCAAGTAGAACGCATTTCTGAGCCTTTAAGTGAGCCTACTTGCCACCATATCTTAAAAAGAAGAGGGTTAAAGCGACCTGACTACATAGGGGGACACAGGAACAGACATTGGCTGTGCCCCCCCTGCCTGCGTAATAATTGGCTGCTCCCATGTCACCCACCTGTGTTCCCCTATGTGGGCAGTGCAATGATTGGCTGTTCCTGTGTCTCCCTATGGTCAGTGTAACGATTGGTTATTCCTGCCCCCCTCCCCCCCCCCCCATGTGATCAGTGTAATTAAGTACATGTTGAAGGGGGGAGGAGATACATGCTAGACTATGGGTGTCAAACTCAAACACAAAGTGGGCCGAAAGTTAACATTGGAGCCAAGGCGGGGGCCAATCTCAATGTCTAGTGGCCACCTCCCTCACTTATAAAGTTCCCTGGTGTCTCTTGGTCCCACTTCCTCCCCATATAGTTCCCTGGTGTCTAGTGGCCTTCCCCTATACAGTTCCCTGGTGCCTAGTGGCCCTCCCCTACACAGTCTCCTGGTGTCTAGTGCTTTCCCCCTCTCTTTCCATTTGGCTTCTCTGGTAATGTAGGGTTTTACCTCCAGACTCAGAGCTGGGACAAGGTCCTCCAGCACCCAAGGCTGAGACACCAAAGTGCGCCCCTCCATCCCTGCCACCCCAGCCATCACACACTGATTGCTATTAGACTAAGAGGCGCCACAGGGCCCACAACCTCCCCAACACCTTAATATCTAGTTATCTGGCTTGCAGTCACTGCCATGTATCCCCTTTTCTTATTTCTTTCTGCTTCAAACACAATTAGGAATGACAGCTGAATGAATTCTGCGCCCCCTCCTACATTGCGCCCGGAGGCTGGAGCCTCTCCAGCCTATGCCTCGGCCCGGCCCTGCCTCCAGTATAGCTTCCTCTGTGGTCTAGAGCAGGCCCAACATAATGCAGAGTGGGGGGCAAATTTAATGACTTTGTGGGCCTGATTTGGCTCACGGGCAGGAGTTTGACATGTATGTCCTAGACGGACAGTGGTACAAATGGAAGAGAAGCAGAAGAAAGGGGTGGCTCCAGCAGAAACGGGGAACAGCATGAAAAAAAACCTGACCTACAGAGCAAAAATCTAAATCCAGAATATACGCCAAAAGGGTCCGATTCCTTTCTGTAACATGCTAGAATTTGGTTTAACTATGGGGATAAGGAAGACTGGAAGAACTACACAGAATTATTCTCGCTGAGATTTTTACGGGGCTCTTATTGAGCTATAAATGCTACGCGTCTCCATAGTTACAAATCTCTTTCTTCCACGGATCACGTGACGTCACCAGGCGGCCACAGGTCTTCCCCATAAAGCGATTATACGCCCTTCAGGAGCTATTAAACGGCTCTAGTGCTCAGCGCCAGATTGGGCGATCGGGGGCCATTAAGAGGAGTGGACTGCAAACACAACAGCTTTGCGGCAATCATCTTGCCCAGAACGGCTTTATCTGGACCCCCAGGATCACTGTGCCAAGCCTCCTTTGGATCACAGATGTCCCCAATGCTGCGTAAATAACCTGCCAAGGACCCAAGTGTGTTTCCATTAAAACAGGTCGAAACATCTGGTCTTATGATGTCACCAGCAACTGCACGCTTATGTCATGTCCACCGCTGGACCGGGTCATGGATTCTATTTAAAGTTTCATAGCAGGTCCCCACCCCATTCCTCCTCCACCCCATAGAATCTGTTTCCCATTAGCGGACTTCTGCCACCCGCAGACTGTCAAACCCACAACAGCTGCCTTACAGGAAGTCACCTTTCATTCAACTCCGATGGCATTTTGGGAAGGGGAAGGGGGGGATGTCGTTAGTGTTGCTAAACACTCTATTTAAAATCCATCACTGCAGAGGAGGACTATTATTAATTCCGACTTGACTGACCTGCTGAGCCAATCTGCATTTCTAATGGAGGAACAGAACGGCAGGAGGGGAGCTACTACAAGGGCAGTCTGAGTTAATGGTTTCTAATTTTACCTTCTGTCTGACTCTGAAAGGGCGAAGCTAGAAAAATGGGCACAGGAGCCACCTTGGAAAAAGAGGTGCCTCCATAGGTGGCCATTATAAAAGCCTCGTTTGCGGCAATGAAGGAAAATTTGGGCAAACGGAGGTGCATGATAAAATTGCCGGTGCCGAGGCTGCTCACCATGCCAGTTGCAGCAGTACATAGCAGTCATGTGTAATGCCGCAATTGGCATACTGGGAAGCCTTGGCAACTGCAATTTTCCCTTCATAGTTGCAGATTGCAGCAGGGGGGGTACGTTAAGGTTAGGTGACAAGAGAGGGTTTGATGATTGTTAGGCGCCACCTGGGAGGGGGGGGGGTCGGTTGGGCAGAGGTAGAGGGAGGGTTAAGGGTTGAGCATTGGTAGAGGGAGGTCTTAAGGTTAGGCATACGTGGGGGGAATTGAGGGTTGGACATGGGTAGAGGGAGGTCTTAGGGTTAGGCATAGGTGGGGGGAATTAAGGGTTGGGCATTGGTAGAGGAAGGTCTTAAGGTTAGGCATCGGTAGAGGGAGGTCTTAGGGTTAGGCATCGGTGGAGGGAGGTCTTAGGGTTAGGCATCGGTAGAGGGAGGTCTTAGGGTTAGGCATCGGTAGAGGGAGGTCTTAGGGTTAGGCATCGGTAGAGGGAGGTCTTAGGGTTAGGCATCGGTAGAGGGAGGTCTTAGGGTTAGGCATCGGTAGAGGGCGGTCTTAGGGTTACGCATCGGTAGAGGGCGGTCTTAGGGTTACGCATCGGTAGAGGGCGGTCTTAGGGTTACGCATTGGTAGAGGGAGGTCTTAGGGTTGCACATCGGTAGAGGGCGGTCTTAGGGTTAGGCATCGGTAGAGGGAGGTCTTAGGGTTAGGCATCGGTAGAGAGAAGGTCTTAGGGTTAGGCATAGGTAGAGGGAGGTCATAGGGTTGGGCATAGGTAGAGGGAGGTCTTACGGTTGGGCATAGGTAGAGGGAGGTCTTAGGGTTAGGCAGTGGTAGAGGGAGGTCTCTATGTGAGAGTAGGGTTAGGTTAAGTCATAGTAAAATATTGGTAAAGACTACTGATCTTTTACTATCGGAATTAAGTGGTAAAATACTGGGAATTTTACCAATATTCTACTAGCGGCATTCCCCTGCACCCTTTATTCCAGGTGCGTTTATTAAATGAATGCCTGAAAGGGTGACTTTAGTTGAACAATAGATCCAACAGTCCCAACGCTCACTGCGATATTTATCTCCCAATTCCATTTTTTTTTGTGCAGCAGGTGCCCATTTCTGGCAGGGTCCTTAGTGCTGTACAAAGGCTTGGGCCAGGGGTCACAGCCCTGCCCCGTTTTGAAATAATTGTAAGTCTATCATTCTACACTTAGAAAAGTTACGTCCCAGCAGTTTTACCATACCGTCAGACCATGCAACACAAAAACTGTTAAATGTTCAAGCTTATGGCAGTACAATTAGACAAGGATTCATGGGTGTAACAATCACCCCTGCGACCCCCGCCATCGGGGGGGGGGGGGCAGAGGCTTCGGGGGCCCCTTCACCTCTTTCTCCCCAACCACAAGTGCATCCAATTAGCAAAGAAACCTCCCCATTCACTCATGAAAACTGTGTGCAGGAGCATGTGCAATTTGTTCCTGCTTCCAGAAGCTGGAACACTCTCTGCTGCCATTCGCTGGCTTCCAATCCTGTGGGATTTGGGGACCAAGGGGGCCCCGTGTTATTTTTGCAGGGGGGGTCCTATTAAATCTAGTTACACCCCTGCAAGGATTGAACAAGTATGGCTTGTTTGGAATGGTTGCAAGGAGAAAGCTTCTTCTCTCTGAAAAAGAGCATAGCAGGGCAGCTTAGGCTTGCAAAGTTGCATCTAAACAGACCACAGGACTGCAACAATGTTCTTTGAGCTGACAAGACCAAAGTGGTGAAAAGAAAAACAGAACACAGCATATGAGTATTATCACCTCATACCAACTGTGAAGCATGGTGGTGGAAGACTGAGGACTTCAGCTTGTTTTGCAGCCACAGGGCGTGGGCACCTTGCAGTTCTTCAGTTGACAATTAACGTTTCTGTATACCAAACTATTCTAGGAGTAAATGTTGAGGTTTCCCGTGTGACAGCTAAAGCTTTTCTGAAACTGGGTCATGTAACAATCAGCCCAAGCACACCAGCAAATGCATTTCAATGAACCAAAGTCCAGACTTAATTGAAGTTACTTATGTTGTGGTCATTCAACCTACTTAGAAAGAGGCAATATGTGCCCCCCCCCAGATATCAGAGCTATCCCTGTTGGGTTGGCCAAGGATTACACAGCAGGGGACAGTGGAATGCTGGAATACACTACAGCCTACCTGGGAAAGCCAGGTTACATTAGAGGGACAGTGACAGTGCACTGTAGACTACCTGAAAGAGAATTTAATCAATTAAGGGGCCCATACACTCAGCCGATTTTCTGGCCGACCGATCGATCCCGATCGATTGATCGTTTGCAAATCGGTTGGCCAATCGACCGATCGATGGCCGATTTTGATCGATTTCGATGGATTTTCATCGAGCTGGCAGGATGGAAAATTTAGGTCGATCTGATGAGATTGCTTATCAGTTTGCATTGGCCTTAATGGAAATCTGATGGCAAAAAAATGCCATCAGATAGAATTCCAATAGATTTCAAACTGAAATCTATTGGAATTCTATCCTGGTAAAAAATGTTCTAAAAACGCATCAGATAGATCATCAGATGCATTTCTTATCTGTCTGCTGCCAATCTGACGAGTGTATGGGCACCTTAACAGTCCAATTTCTAGCGAAAAATCGTTCGAGCGATCAGAAATTCTGATCGGATTGGTTGTAAATAATCTTCATTGGTGGACACAATCGATTATGAACGAGTGAAAAAAATGTCGCCCGAATGAATTTTCATCAAACGAAAATTTGGATTTTCTTGGTGGTCGTGATAATAATAAGCAATAATTGGTTAGTTGATGGTGTAGTGAACGATTTTTCGCTGATCAGAATTTGATCGATTTTTCGCTAGAAATTGGACCGTTAGTGGCCAGCTTAACAGAAACGGTCAGTTAGGATTGCAAGATATTTTACACCAGCCATAGGATTGGCACAGGAGTTAAAAAAAGAGCAACAAGGGCCATGTGCAGCTTATTACTCCTTCAGCAAGGTGAGAGCTTCTGGATTGTCTTACTCCAAACAGAGTATTATTGCCATGGTTACAGAGTCTCACAATCTGAGCCTACAGCCTTTTTTTCAAATTATATATATGATCTTTTTTTGTTTTGTTTTAAAAGACATTAAACTGCTATAACCCTACATTGGTACTACCAGGGCCTTTTTTCACAATCCTATAACGGAATATGGAATTTCCCTTGCAGAGAGCTGCATTTATGACCTGCAAACACGTTGCGTGTTGAGGTCTAATGTGTAATTTGCTTCACTGTATACATGGATAAGCACCAATCTGATCATTTATGTGTTGCTCCTGAATTTGTGACATTTTTGTGTTTATTCGAAAAAAATAATAAAACTTATTTTTGCTCGGAAATCAAATTTAACATTTTTGCCAAAGAATATTGTCATTTTCACCCATCATTCGTGTAGATATACAAGTACATATGTACATTCTAATATTCTAATATTACTAAGAAAGGTAACAAGCTTTTATATGTACTGTGAAGGGCTTGTCCAGTAGGACTTTTGTTTTTGCAGAGATCTGCATTTCCCATTTCATTTTTCCCAGCATCCCGCTCTTCCCCAGCGATCGCATTCCGCAGATAGTCTTCTGAAGAAATTATCTAATCGCTTATCAGAGTCTGGTGAAAACATCCTTCGCCTCCGTCCAAAGATGCTTTTCAAGTACCATAACATTCCTGGGAGATTATTTTTGCCCATTTTTCGCCTCCCCTACATACTTTCACACTGTTTCTCAACTTCCACATAGCTTTCTTTTTCCAGCGCGGACTTTGCCAGTCAGAGATTCCTTGCTGAACCTGCAGTCCCATCCTCCAAGAGATCTACCAGAGAACTCAGCTGAACGCTGTGCTGGTAGATCTCCTGGAGGCAGGGCAGCCATCGGGGGGGGGGGGGGGGGGGGGCAACTGACTCTGCAGTGAAGGGCCCAGGGCTCCTGGAAGGGCCGCATGTGCTGGCTGCGGGCCTGTGGCTCACTAACCAGCACAACACGTTCCAGCAGTGAGAGCAGAGTGACATCAGCGCTTGAACTTGGGGAGCAGATGAGTGAGCCCGCTACAGCGGACTTTCTATACTGGGATCCCACCTATATCTGGCTACAGGCTACCTATACTGGGGCACCACCTATACCTGGCTACCTGTACTGAGGCTGGAACCCTCTATACCTAGCTACCTATACTGGGGCACCACCTATCCCTGGCTACCTATACTGTGGCACCACCTGTACCTGGCTACCTGTACTGGGGCACCACCTATACTTTGCTACTTATACTGGGGCACCCATAGCTTGCTACCTATACTGGGGGCACCTGTACCTGGCTAACCTATACTGGTGCACCACCCATAGCAGGCTACCTCTACTGGGGGCAACTATACCAGGCTACTTATACCGGGGCACCACCTATAGTTGAATACCTATACTGGGGCACCTGTATCTTGCTGGCCTATACTGGGACACCAGCTATACCAGGCTACCTATACTGGGGCCATCTACACCAGGCTACCTATACTAGTGCACCACCTATAGCTAGCTACTTATACTGGGGGAACCTATACCTGGCTACTTATACTGGGGGCACCTATGCTTGGATACCTATACTTGGGGCACCTATACCTGGCTAGGGCTGGGGGAAGAGTGGAGACAGAAGGGGGCAAGAGGTAACACAGGGGGATAAAAGAGGCACAGGGAAAACAGAGGCGGACAAAAGAGGCACAGGGAGAAAATAGATGAGATGAGGTCACACAGAGGGACACAAAAGGCACAAACTGAGGTGAGAAAGAAGGGGGCAAAAGAGGCACAGGAAGAAAGGGGGACAAAAGAGAACGGATAAAGGATAAGAACTGACCTAAAAGTTCCTATCTCATATGTTAACCGCGAACTACCTGTATTTTGCTAGTATTTGGCTCCACCCACAACATGCCATGGCCACGCCCACTTTTTGCTGCATTACGCTGTGCATGCTGCTTTCTTCAGTGTTGGAGCCATGCACATTTTCGCTGCAGCGTACTTCTCGCATGGACACGGGGGGGGGGGGGGGGGACTAGTGGGTGGGCACAGCAACTAGTGGGTGGGCAGGCTTGATGATGTGTGAGAGGCCCCAATATTTCTGATGGCAGCCCTGCCTGGAGGACGTGACTATAGGTTCAGCAAGGAATCTCTGACTGGCAGACCCCTGGCTTAGTGAATTAAGCCCTTTGTGAACCCCTGGCTTAGTGAATGGAGTCCTTAGTGAACCCCTGGCTTAGTAGTAGCTGCAGTACACAGACTGGTTGCCGGGCACCCTGGTGCGCCTCTACCATTTGTAGAAATGTAATTTGTGGTTGCTATGGGTTGCTACAGGAACTGTGATAACTTGTCATTCGCCACAGCAGCAGCAGACACGGAAAGAGATCACACACGTCTTCACACTTTAAAGCGGAACTGAAGTTGAAAAAACCCAAGTTTCACTTACCAGCGGCTTCTGACAGCCCCTTGAAGCCGTTCTGTCCCGCACCAGTCCTCCGTTCTCCTGCCGGCAGCTAGTTTCGGTTTCGCCGATGGACCACTGTCTGCACCTGCAGAGCTCTGGCCACTCGTAGCTTTGCTCACGTTCCCGTCCGCAATAGCGCCAGGCCCAGGACGCTATTGCAGATGGGAACACAAACAAGACTACGCGTGGCAGGGCTGCACAGGCGCAACGGCCCATCGACTTACAAGTGACCTAAGTGAAACTAGCTAGTGGTGGGAGAACGGAGGATCATGAAGGACCGGTGTGAGGCAGGAAGGCTGCAAGGGGCTGGCAGAAGCCCCAGGTAAGTGAAACTCTGTTTTTTATTTATTTTCAGTTCCGCTTTACAGAAAACCTGAACTGAAAATAAAAAGTCAAAATAACCATACACAGGTCATACTTACCCTCCTGTGTAGTCTACCCATCATTCTCTTTCTCCTCTCCTGTGTCCCATTTGTCCACTGTAATCATTTTAAAAATGGCCATTACCCCATAATAGCTTCCAGGTCGGCACACTATTAACCTTCTTGGTGGTGACCCCGTACTACATACAGGGTAGCCGCCGCGGAGGATCACATGGCCCCAGGATGATTTTTTTTTTTTAAATTGTGCCATCCGCTTTAGCTAGCGGTTCGCTAGCTAAGTGTATACTCAAAGTTGCTCCGGTCGCCCGCAATACCTTCCGGTATATGTACCCCCCAGCGTTCCCACGCCGGCACAGCTGCCCAATCGGCTCCAGGCTTCGCGATGACGGCGATTGGGATTGCGGGTGATGTCATCTCCGATCGTCGCCATAGCAGCGCTGGAAGCCGATCGGGAAACTGCGCTTTTCGTGGGATCGTGGCGAGGTACGTATAGCCGGTGGCGATCGGCGGGCATGGGGGGGACCGGAGCAACCTTGTAGATACGCTTAGCAAGGGAAATGCTAGCTAAAGAGTTTAAAAAAAAAATTTGCACAAAAAACCTCCCAGTGGATGCAGCCTCAGAAACTGCGTACCGCCAAGGGGGTTAAACTGTAATATCACCCAGGCCCGTTTCTAGGGCCGTGCGGGACGTGCCGCCGCCCGGGGCGCTGTTGGGAGGGGGGCGCTATAATGGAGGAGGGAGCCGGAGCCGTGGGGAGGGCAGCCCGACCTCTCCCGGGCCGCCCTCCGTGCTCCCCCCTCAGATGTATAGTCAGTGAGCAGGCAGGAAGCGCTGTTTACAACTCACCTACCTGGCTCCAAGCGCCAGTCTCTCGCCGCCGGTCTCCTCTCTCTGTATACATGCTGATACACACGCTGCTTCCTGTTTAGCTGGAAGCAGCGTGTGTATCAGCATGTATACAGAGAGGAAAAGACCGGCGGCGAGAGAGAGGCGCTTGGAGCCAGGCAGGTGAGTTGTAAACAGCGCTTCCTGCCTGCTCACTGACTATGCATCTGAGGGGGGAGCATGGAGGGCGGCCCGGGAGAGGGAGGGAGAGGTCGGGCTGCCCTCCCCGCGGCTCCGGCTCCCCCCTCCATTATAGGGAACAGCTACCTATCTAACCTATCCTGAGGACACCTACCTAATCTAACCTACGCTGGGGGGCAGCTACCTAATTTAACCTACGCTGGGGGGCAGCTACCTATCTTACCTATACTGGGGGGCACCTACCTAATCTAACATACACTGGGTGGCAGCTACCTAATCTAACCTACACTGGGGGGCACCTACCTAATCTAACATACACTGGGGGGCAGCTATCGATTTAACCTACACCGGGGGGCAGCTACCTAATCTAACCTACACTGGGGGGCAGCTACCTATCTAACCTATACTGGGGGGCACCTACCTAACCTATACTGGGGGGGGGGCAGCTACCTAATCTAACCTATACTGGGGGGCACCTACCTATCTAACCTATACTGGGGGGGGCAGCTACCTAATCTAACCTATACTGGGGGGCACCTGTCTAATCTAGCCTATACTAGGGGGCCGCTACCTAATCTAACCTATACTGGGGGGCACCTACCTATCTAACCTATACTAAGGGGCACCTACCTATCTAACCTATACTGGGGGCACTTATCTAACCTGTATTGGGGGCACCTACCTAGCTAGCCTATACAGGTGGCAACTATACTGGCTACCTATATTGCAGGCACCTACCTAAATAACCTATACTGGGGGCACCTACCTATCTAACCTATGCTGGGGGTAACTATTCTGGCTACCTATATTAGAGGCACCCACCTAGCTAACCTGTACTGGAGCACCTACCTATCTAACTTATACCGGGGGCGCCTGCCTATCTAACCTATACTGGGGGCAACTATACTGGCTACCTATACTGGAGGCACCTACCTGGCTAACCTATAGCGGGGCAACTATACTGGCTCACCCATGCCTGGCTACCTATACTGGGGTACCTATTCTTGGCTACCTATACTGGGGGGGCCTATACTAAGTGCAACTAGCCCTGGCTAACCTATACTGCAGGCACCTATACCTTGCTCGGGGGAGGCGCACAATTTTTACACCCTCGCCCTGGGTGCATTTTAGCCTAGAAACTGCACTGACCCATTGATTGAGCCCTAGTGAAATAGTTACAACTGAATGTGCAAGGTAATGTTCATGACAGCTGCTGATATATAACTGACAGCAACTGATATATTTCAGTTCTGACAAAATATTGTCAGAACTGGAAGGGACCACTGTAAGAAGAAAATGGTGAGCTTTTGAAAGGAAGTGATGGTGAGGTTAGTATGTAATATTCATTTGCAGCAACGTCATGTATTTTAAATAAGTTTACTCGCTTCAGGTTCCCTTTAAGGGGCTTGATTCACAAAGCGGTGCTAACTGTTAGCACGCCTGTGAAAACCCCCTTAGCACGTCTAAACAAGCTTTTCGCGCATAAAACTTTACGCGCGTAAAACTTTACGTGCGTACTGCACAGAGCGCAGGGTGCACCGTGCAAAGTCTCCATTAAAGCCTATGGGACTTAGCGCGCGTAAAACTTTGCGCGCGTAAAACTTTACGCGTGCAAAGTTAGCGCGCGATCTGATTGAGAAATCCGGTGCTAACCTACTTAGCACCCTAGTTAGCGTGTCTAAAGACTTTAGACGTGCTGAGTAGGTTAGCACCGCTTTGTGAATCAAGCCCATGGAGTTTATTTGACAAGATAGGTATACATCTGAAATGCAGTCATGTCTTAAGGGTGACTCCGCAAAGCAGGAATCTGGAGTTCATCTTATGCGTTTCATGGCATTGACATCTTAAAGCAAGTCTAGTACTGGCTTTAGGTTCGTGTTTATGTTTCCTCACCCTAAGACCAATGCAGCCTATGTACAAAGATACGGGTGTAGTAAAGCAGGAAGAGGAAGTAGCGGGAAGTGACTAGAAGTGAGCTCTGCAGCTCAGGTTTGGCTTTTAATACTAGCCTCTAAAGAGTTAAATGTGACATCACCCGAGGGGTGTATCATGATCGTGTCATATCTGTCAATTACCTGTAGAAGATCACAGGGCACTGCACACTCCCTGATAAGGACCAATAGTTTGAAATGATGGGGGGTACCTAATAAAGGTCATAACAGCGTTGCATTCAAGATGCCCTTACCCCAAAAAGTTTGAGAATCGCTGCACTAAGCATTGCTGCTGCACTAAGGCCCCTTTTACACTTATATCAGTTGCTCTCAGTTATAACTGAAAGAAAACTGATTTTCAAAGTAATACCCATGGTTTCCTATGGCACAGTTCACACGTAATGCGTTTTAACTGATATCTTCTTCCCAATGCACTGCTATGGAAAAAATGCGTACTAACGCATACCAACTGATTAAGTGTAAACAGGGCCTTGCCGCATTTTACCTGACACCTTTTCAAATGTACATTTCAATATGGCTGTTACTGCATGGAAAACTGAAATGACCAACTAGTGAGGTAAGTGACCGACTTGTGAGGTAACTACCTCAATAAATGTCAATTCACAACGATTAGAGCATTCAGTAAAACAACAAGATGTTCGATATTTTACCTCCAGCCTGAAGCTGTCGGTAACAAACAATCAGCCATTCGATAAAATGGCCAGGCAAACAAGACAGCCAGTGGGAGGAGCCACCCCATACTATGCTACACTCCATTGGTACCAATCAGAATCTTTATTTCGCCAAGTGCGATCAAGTCATACCCGGAATTGGTTGTGGATCACATGGCAGTTGCAATAGCGCAGAGACAGAAAACAAGATGTTAACAAAATACAAGCAAGACAGGCAATCAACACTCAGTTTAACCAGCCTGGCGTTCTATTAAGATCCCCAGGCTGGCGACCGGACATTTTTTTTTTTAATTAAAAAAAAACTATCGCATGCAGCCAACTAAAAGTTGGCTGCATGAAAGCCCACTAGAAGGCGCTCCTATTGCGTACTTCTGATCGCCTCCGGCGATAAGAAGTAACAAGAAAGGCCGCGATGACGTGGAGTGACGTCAGCCGACGTCCTGACGTCAGCCGCCTCCGATCCAGCCCTTAGCGCTGGCCGGAACGGTTTGGTCCGGCTGCGCTGGGCTCGAGCGGCTGGGGGGACCCTCTTTCGCCGCTGCACGCGGCGGATTGCCGCGTTGCGGCGGTGATCAGATAGCACACGCGGCTGGCAAAGTGCCGGCTGCGTGTGCACCTTTTTATTTGATAAAAAACTGCCCAGCAGGGCCTGAGCGGCAGCCTCCGGCGGTAGTAGACGAGCTGAGCTCGTCCATACCGCCAGGCTGGTTAAACGTTTGCTGTACAGCAATGCATTTAGCTCATAGGCAAGACATGAGCCACCCCCAGGTGTAGAATTGTGCTGCTCAGGGGATAAATAACATCGCTCCGCACCTTGAGTTGTGAACTTCCTCGAAGTTCACTGCGGTGACGGCTGGGTGATATGCTGGCCCGGGCTCCGATGTGCATCAGCCAGGCATATCTGAACTGAGTGGGGCTAGAGTACTGCTGAGGGGCTGGAGTTCAACAGGAGGGCTGCTTGGGGAAAGAAGGTGTCTCTGCGCCTGTTGGTTCTTGGGCGGATGGTCCTGTAGCCTCGGCCCGTGAAAGGAGCTTGAAGAAGCGGCAGCCTGGGTGGGAAGGGTCCTGGGAAATCCTGTTAGCCCTTGTCCTCATTCTGGTGGTATAGAGGAGGTCCAGAGGTGGCAGAGGGAGAGCCAATGATCCTTTCCACTGAGCTGATGACTCTTTGGAGCTTATACTTATCTTTGGCAGACGCTCCTGCATACCACATGATAATGGCGGAGTAGAGGGTAGCTTCAATAGTGGAAGCGTAGAAGCTGGACAGCAGCTCCTGTGGCATGCCAAATTTTTTTCAATTGGCGCAGGAAAAATACTCTCTGCTGAGCCTTCTTCTGGATTTTGGAGGTGTTCTGCCCCCACCTAAGGACGCTAATTAGGGTTGTACTGAGGAACCTAACACTAGATACCCTGGAGACTTCAATCTCGTTGATGAAGACCGGTTGATGCATGTGGGGGTCTACTGCTGGGCGGGACTTCAGAAAGCAGAAGAAACACAAGATGCAGGAGCAGGGCACATTCATAGAGGTTTACCTGGGTCCCTTTAGATGTGCACATCTATAGACCGATATAGAGAGAGGTCCCTCTACTCTATTGGCATACATGCAGATTTAGTGGCATGCATCCTGTATGCCGTCACAAGCAGTTCTTGCAAAGGAACAGCTCATGTTTTAGGCAGATCACCAGAAGAATCAGCAAAACTGTGGCCATAATTGGGAGAACCTCACCATAGCAACACACAGCGTAATGCTGAGACCTTCTCCACAGCTGGTTAGACTTCTACTTATTACCGAACAAGCCTTACTCAATTGAGTCATGCGACCATTATGTATAAAGTTATGCTTGCTCAGAACAATAAAAGATTTAGCGATAATACTAGGAACATTAGAAGCATGTACAAAGGTTGTCTTTTCCTATTCACTCAGTAGTTGGGTGTGAAACCAGTGCCATTTTTAGGCATAGGCAAACCAGGCAGATGTCTGGGTTGACACCTGCAGAAGGTGGCGCCATAGAGCTATCCCTAACGCACTGTGCTTTGTAGAATTCTTATACACAGCTATTCGTTCCAGTTAAAATAGGATGGATGCTCATTTTAACACCTATATTGAGCTGACAAAGGAAGTTTGACTAGCACGAGAATGATATGGGAGATACTTAGGCTGTAAATGTTTTTGATTTGGTCTGTTCTGATTTTTGCAACTCTTTTGGATTTCCAGGACATTATTCTGACCTGTAAAGACCCAGGCTGGTCATAAACAGTATAATTTTGTACGGAGGGGGCAATATGTGCTTCACCTGGGGGCACCAACATAGCCAAAAAACGGACCTGGATGGAACAACCAAAGCAGGTAAAAAGGGGTGCATATGGCAAGTGGTTAAAAAGGGCACAACATAAAGCACAATATTATTAGCGGCACCCACAGTATCAAGGGCACACAATATGTTTTTAACGGCAATAGGAAGTGGAAGTCAGAAATAGTAGAAGTCCCAATATGAAAAACATAGGGAAATTCATATAATGGCCATAAAAAGCCTTAATACAAAAATCACATAGTAGATGCCTTCGGGGCAACAACATTTTCCTGTAATGCTGCTCATTGCCGCTTTGTGGTGGTGGGGAGCAATGGTTAAGGGTAGACACCAACGAGGGGGGGGGGGGGGGGTGTTAATGGGTTTGGCACCACCAGAGCAGGGTCAAAGGATACCCGAAGTGACGTGACCTGATGAGATAGACATGTATATGTACAGTGCCTAGCACACAAATAACTGTGCTGTGTTCCTTTTTTTCTTTCTCTGTCTGAAAGAGTTAAATATCAGGTATATAAGGGGCTGACTCAGTCCTGACTCAGACAGGAAGTGACTACAGTGTGACCCTCACTGATAAGAAATTCCAACTATAAAACACTTTCCTAGCAGAAAATGGCTTCTAAAAGCAAGAAGGAGATCAGAGGGTCACACTGTAGTCACTTCCTGTCTGAGTCAGGACTGAGTCAGCCACTTACATACCTGATATTTAACTCTTTCAGACAGAGATAGAAAAAAAGGAACACAGCATAGGTATTTGTGTGCTAGGCACTGTACATACACATGTCTAGCTCATCATGTCACATGTCACTTCGGGTATCCTTTAAGGGTTAGGCATTGATAGAGGGTGGGTTCTGTGCAGAAAAGGATTAAGATGAAATGAGGCCCTAGGCAAGAGAGCATTTGTTTCCTACTGCTGATGATCACCTGTTTTTTTTTAGTAAGATTGGGTGTTGGCTAGCATCCACCAGGCCCCTAGACGTGTTTACCTAAAAATGCTATGAAAATCACATGCATTGCCTTTTCCCTTCGATTCACAAACGTAAGCACTCAAAAAGCGCTGCGTTTTCTAAAACCGCATTGCACAGTTGTGTACAGCACCTTACGGTTTGCTTTATTATCATGAAGGCTTTGCGACTGAAAAATCACACGCAATTCTAATATGGCTGCACAACACATCCAGTGTGTAGGTAAAGATTGACGATATTTTACTATTGGAATAATTCGTAAAACATTGGTAATTTTACAGATATTCTACTAGCGGCAATCCCCTGTTCCCTCTTTTGTAGGCGCCCTTATGACATGTGCGCAAAACAACATGGAGTCCGGGAGCCGCGATGGGCAGGAGACAGCAGGGAAGAGCAGAAGCCTTGCG
Source organism: Hyperolius riggenbachi (assembly GCF_040937935.1). Classification (NCBI taxonomy): domain Eukaryota; kingdom Metazoa; phylum Chordata; class Amphibia; order Anura; family Hyperoliidae; genus Hyperolius; species Hyperolius riggenbachi. The sequence goes on along the minus strand of NC_090657.1, from coordinate 188,109,102 downwards.
CCGCTTCCTGCACTCTGCATAATGCGTAATAGAGACTCCTGTTCCCAGCATGCGGTCCTGAACATCACAGCTGGCGCGATCCACTGCAAATATTATTCTTCTGTCAAGACGTCTTCCAAAAACGAGCTTCGCAGCCGCCGTCCCTGTGCCTCTCCGGGACCCGTCCGTCCTCCGCACAGGATTCTGACATCATGTCAGATGGGGCGAACATTGCAGAGGCTGACATAATTCCACTTCGGGTCTTCAAAGCGCGGCGTTGTGTTTTCATGTCTGTCCATGGAAAAATCCTAGGAGCAGGACTTGGAACGTTTTCTAACACCTGCTACGAAGCCACGCATATGTATAAGAGGGGGGTGAAGAAAATTCCTGGCACATTACAGGATTCACAGCAAAGCCCGGGGGGAGATGCGTTCACACCGCGTTCCTTCCTTTGGCTCAGCCTGGCGGTTATCTGTTATTTACAATAGACGAAGTGTGGAAGTTTGAGCAAGCGATAGCCCCGTCTCTGTGCCGCTGCCAATTCCGTAGGTGTTACTGTGAAGGAATGTATCGCTTTCGGTCAAAGAGCGTCGATGACAAATTTGGCTATTAGAGATCATCAGAGCTCGGCGTCGAATACAAGTAGGTGTTTTAACCATTCATTGGATGCTGCAGAAGACAAAAACAAAACAAAAAAAAACCGCCAAAAACCAGGACAGATGAGCACACAAATATAGTAATAGAATAACGGTAAATTTACCAATACTTTACTATTTAACTGCTTCTAGTTCCCATTGGTTGAAATCTACGTCCTGCAGGAGGCTGTGTGGCAGCTATGACGGGACGTAGATTTCATCTTCAACTAGTGTTGACTTTCGTTAGTAAAATGGTGGAAATTGCTGCCCATATTTTACTATAGCTAAACCTAACTTTACTCTCACACAGAACCCTCCCCTAAACCCTTGCCTAGCCCTACTCCCCCCTCCCCTCTGTGGTGCCTAATCCTAAAATGGTGCCTAACCCTATGATCCCCCCTGGTGGTGCCTAACCCTAAGACACCCCTGCCCCCCCCCCTCCGGTGGTGCCTAACCCTACCCTAAGACACCCCTGCCCCCCCGGTGGTGCTTAATCCTAAGACCCCCACGCCCCTCCCCCCCCCCCCAGTTGTGCCAAACCGCCTGCATAAACACCCTTCCTGACACCTAACTGTCCCCCCTGCACACAAAAAGGAAAAACCCAGCAAAAAAAGATAATTATCAGGCATCGCAGAAGCCGCATGCGCCCGATTTCGCCCGATACCTTAAAGGACCACAATTGTGAAAAATTTAAAAATCTTAAATACATGTGTACATATACTTCATAAGAAGTAAATTTATCTCAGAGTAAAATGCAATATAAATTACTTTTCTGTTATATTCCTGTCACATACAGTAGGCAGTTAAAATCTGACAGATATTGGACTAAACCTCATGGGGGATTCTCAGTATCTTTTTTTTTTTTTTTTTTGCAAAAACACTCCTTGGATGGAATCTATACAAAGACGTCAACCAGCCTGCATACACACTAGAACACTGCTGTGGCAGTTGGACTAAGCAACTCCTGTCTTGTGTTTGCTTTTGATGGACTAGTCCAAAACCTGTCGGTTCTGTCAGATTGTTACTACCTGCTGTAAGCGACAGCAACCTAGGAGGAAAGTAATTTACAGTGCCCTTTAATCTGGTAGAAATGTACTTCCTATAAGCATGTGTACAAATTTATATACCATTTTACAATTCCTTTAAAGCGGTATCGTCACCATAAAAATCAAATTTCAACAGCAACTGTTCTGAGTTTATTGAGTGATAAAGATGCTAATCCTGCATTCAAAACTTGCAAAACTGTTTCTGCTGTTATGGTTTGTAGTTATCACATACTTTAGGAGCACTGGCCCTAGTGCCAAACAGTGCCAAAGAGTTGAATGCTGGGAGTTCTTTTCATCTATAATATATTCCTCCTCTTCCATTTATTTCCCTGCCTTGCTGCTTATCAGAAACACCCTCTGATCACTTGTGTTTACAAGCAAGGCTGAGGTGACTCAGTGACTGGATGTGTAAATAAAAAAATAGGCAGTGCAGTTCCTAGTATACACCTCAGTGGGAGTGGCTGAAGACTCTGGGAGGAGGGCAGCTAATAAGTACACAATGAGCAAAAGAAGGGAGGGGGGGGGGACAACAAGCATCAGGGAGGATATGATGTCAGCATTAGCTTTACAAGATGGCCGCTGCCTAGAATAGGATTTTCTGCTTTTCCTTTATAAAATTCACAGGAATCATTATGTGGATAGCACAATACATCTGTTATGTAAGTAGAAGTAGTATTTATCTACTTATATATGTGGTTTTTTATTTCTAGGTTAGCATGGGTGTCACTTGTTCTTTAAAGAGAATCTGTACTCTCAAATTCTTACAATAAAAAGCATACCATTCTATTCATTATGTTCTCCTGGACCACTCTTTGCCGTTTCCGACGCTCCCCGCCGCGATCCTGGCTTTTAATCGCCAATTTTAGTGTTTACAAACAAAAAACATTAGCAGGATGCTGCACAAACATATTATGTTACATTATATTGAAATGATTCATCTCTATTAAAAGGAGTGAAAAGTGTAAATGTAAGAGAAAAGAAATGTCCCAAATCTGCACTCTCCTTTGGAGAGGGAAGCCTCTAAATCATCCAGAGGATTCCCCCCGTCTTCCTCCACTGGGCTGCTCCAACGCCGCCTGTAGGCACGTGCCTACAATGCCTTATAGAAAATCTGGCCCTGAAAACGAGCAATCACCGCAGGTGGCCTGTGTTGTGAAACACGGTTAACACATTTTCATTAAATGTTACGCGATATCGTAAACAATAAAGTTTGCCGTGGAAAAAAAATCGACTGGAAAGTATAGCAATACACCAGTATGACAAGTTAGAAATCTTTACTGAAGAAAACATGCAGAGGTGTATCATATACCACCATCAGGTAGTGCAGCTTACTTAGAGAGGAACACAGAGTGAACAGAGGAAACACCACCACCATAGAGATCATCATCTCATTTTACACACAGTGACATCTTGTGGTTGTTTTACTATACTGCAGTTTAAAGTAAGTTCTGTTGATACTGCCAACACATAGAACGTCCAAAAAAACCAGACAGCACAAGTGCAACTTGAGAAGGTAAAACACTTGATCACGGTTACACCAGGATTAAGATTTCGTATCACTGTCTGCAAACAGCTCTGGGGAACTCTGACCATACAGTGATATAGCTCATCCCTACATACAGACAAAGACCGCCACACCCCAAACGCGAATCTTGGTCGTCAGACCCTTGGATCTGGTGAGTCTGTATCCATGAGGGGCTTTCTCAACTTCATTGATTGTCATTGGAAGAAATTAGCTGGAGGGAGAGTGCATTGATATATGATTTGATTGAACTAGTGTAACCTAGTGTGTTCCTCAGCGCTCCAACATTTATTCAAGTCCTGTGGACTGTTCCATCCTGCAGTTTCCTGTCATACATTGGCATATAGGAGATTTGCATACGTTGAGCTATATACAGACCTGCTTGGGAGACGGTTGCTTAAGCGGGGCTGTTTAACCATCCAATTGCATGTGTTTGTAATAACTGTGAGCGCGGTTTCACTAATTTTGCATTATAAGCCCTGGTTTACATTGGAAGCTGTACCTCGATAAGAAAATATCATATGTGCAACAAGGTCCTCTACAAAGTTGCTGGATACAGACTAGCAAAAAAAAAAAAAAAGAACCTGCCAAAAAAACGTAGAGGAAAAAAAAACGTACCTCAATAGACTCAGAATAAGAATCAGCTTTATTCGCCAAGTATGCCAGAGACGCGTACGTACAAAAAGGGCACCCGGACAAAAAGGGCGCGGGGTGTAAACGCTAATTAATAATTAATCATTAATAGCGTTTATAAAAATAGTGTGCTATATTTTGTTTACAAATAATGTTTTACAAAATTATACATCATTAAATAATGTTTATGAAATCGGCAATTGTGAAAACGTTAATCTTCCCTGTTTCAAAAGTGAAACTTATAATTACGTTTATTAAAAAAACGATAATATATGTTTAATTGTTATAATTATATATTATTGTGAATAACCTTCATTTATGGTTTGTTCTTATAATAAAATCTGAAAATATTCTTTATAACGATGATATAAATATAACTACGTTCGTAATAAGTGTTGTAAAACATTAGTAAGTATTACAAAAATTTTACTAAAACTATACCTAAGCCTACTCTCACACAGAACCCTCGCTGTACCTATCCCTATCCCCTAGACCCCCCTGGTGGTGCCTAAACCTAAGACCCCCCTGGTGGTGCCTAAACCTAAGACCCCCTGGTGGTGCCTAAACCTAAGACCCCCCTGGTGGTGCCTAAACCTAAGACCCCCCCTGGTGGTGCCCGACCCTAAGACCCTCCCTGGTGGTGCCTAAACCTAAGACCCCCCTGATGGTGCCTAAACCTAAGACCCCCCCCTGGTGGTGCCTAACCCTAAGACCCCCCCTGGTGGTGCCTAACCCTAAGACCCCCCCTGGTGGTGCCTAAACCTAAGACCCCCCTGATGGTGCCTAAACCTAAGACCCCCCTGGTGGTGCCTAAACCTTAAGACCTCCCTGGTGGTCCCTAAACCTTAAGACCTCCCTGGTGGTCCCTAAACCTAAGACCCCCCCTGGTGGTGTCTAAACCTAAGACCCCCCTTACTGATCACTTTATTATGTGGATAATAATGTTTTACTAATTGTGGCTGCAAAAAATATATTGCAATTTACGTTACGTACTGATCGCTTTATTTTGTGAATAATAATGTTTTACAAACAGTAAGGGATAAAACTTTAAATAATGTTTTAATTAGTTAAATAAGATAAATATGTTTAGTATTTTTATAAACGTTATTCGGCACGGGTGCATTTTATAAACGTAAATCACCACAAGCACAGTTATAAATCATTAAAAATCTCCGGGCGCCGTTTGTAAAAAATCTCCGTCGCCCTTTTTTCCTGCTCGGCGCCCATTAAACGTTATTTATTATGAGAGTGAATGGCGGCACCCTTTTTGTCCACTAGCTGCCTGCGCCGTTTTTTCCCGCTTCCGCCAGAGACATACCCAGAATTGTTTTTTGAGCACATGGCATGGAGTTTGTACATACATACATAAGACCTACATACATACGGCGTAGGGTGGGCTACATAAACATGAACATAAACATGAACATAGTGAGGCATTCAATCAATCAGGGGAAATATGCATGAAAGAAAAACACAAGCTGTCATGTAAGGTTTGAGTTCAGTTGGAGTACCGCTTGGGGGAAGAAGGTACTCCAGCGTCTGGTGGTTCTGGTGGGGACAGCCCTGTAGCGGCGGCCCAGTGGAAGGAGCTTGAAGAACCGACTGCCCGGGTGGGAGGGGTCGATCAAGATCTTGGTGGCCCTCGACCTCATTCTGGCCGTGTGGAGGAGATCGAGGGGTGGCAGTCCGATGATCTTTTCTGCAGTGCTGATTACTCTGTGGAGTTTGTACTTGTCGCTAGCAGATGCCACTGCGTACCAGACGATGAGGGATGAGCAAAGAATGGACTCCACAGTGGCAGTGTTAAAGCTCCTGAGCAACTCGCGTGGGATGCCAAATTTTCTCAGTTGGCGCAAGAAAAACAACCTCTGCTGTGCCTTTTTCTGGGTTATGGTGGTGTTCTGCCCCATTTTAGGTCCTTAGTGATGGTTGTGCTGAGGAACCGAACGCAGGGGACCCTGGAGACTTCGATATCCCTTATGGGAATTGGTAGGAGTGGGGAGGGGGGGGGGGGGAGGGGGCGTCTCCTGAAGTCCACAACCAGTTCAACTGTCTTTGCTGCATTGAGGACCAGATTGTTATCTGTGCACCAGTTGCAGATCCTGTCCATCTCACTGCGGTAGGCATCCTCGTTGTTACCACTGATGAGTCCAATGATTGTGGTGTCATCCGCAAACTTGATGACCTTGACAGAGTCCTCAGTTGAGGTACAGCTGTTGGTGTACAGGGAGAACAGGAGCGGGGACACCTATGTTGGTAGTTCTCACCTTGGAGTAGCAGTTGCCTAGCTTGACCCTCTGCGTTCTATTGCAGAGGATGGGGGCTACTCCCAGCTGAGCGAGGTTGGCAAGCAGGATGTCAGGGCAGATGGTATTGAAGGCAGAGCTGAAATCCAAGAACAGGAGCCTGGCGTAGGAGTTGGGCCTGTCGAGGTGCTCCGTGATGTACGCCAGGCTGATGTTGATGGCATCCTCCACCGACCGGTTTGCCCTGTATGCGAATTGATGTAAGTCAATTGGTGGAGTGCTTCAGGGAGGCAAGGACCAGCCGTTCAAAGATCTTCATGATGGTGGGGGTTAGGGCCACTGGTCTGTAATTGTTGAGATCCGTGTTACTCGTCTTTTTGGGGACTGGGATAATCGTGGACCTCTTGAAGCAGGAGAGGACCTTGCCCTCCGTAAGAGATCTGTTGTATATGGAGGTGAGGACAGGGGCCAGCTGGTCTGCATACGTCCTCAGACATATCGATGTCACACCGTCCGGGCCCGAGGCTTTCCTAGGGTCAAGCTTGCGTAGGTGTCGTAGTACTTCCTCCTCGCAAACTGCGATCAGTGCGTCACCGCCATCTCTCGGGACAGGTAGAGGGGAGTGCGGCCCGTTGTCCATGGCCGTTGTCTTGCCATGCTGCTTGGATAGTTTTTCGAACCTGCAATAAAACTCGTTGAGTTTGTCGGCCAGTTTAAAGCTGGGGGCTGTATGTGGGGGCTTGAGGTTCGTAGCTGCCCTCAGGCCTTTCCATACCTCTCGTGTATTGTTAGACTGGAGGCTCAGGCTCAACTTGTCAGAGAAGGCCCTCTTTGCGTTTTTTAGCTCCCGATTTAAGGCATTTCTGGCAGCTCTGAACTCCTCCAGTGAACCAGACTTGTGCGCCACCTCCTTCTGTTTCCTGAGCCGTCGCAGCTTGCTGTTGAACCAAGGCTTGTTGTTGGGGTACACCTTGAAGGTCTTGGTTGGTATGCAGGTGTCCTCACAGAAACTGATGTAGGAGGTGACATTCTCTGCCCATTCCTCCAGGGAGGGAGCTGCCAGGGCTGACCAGTCCGTGCAATCAAAGCATGCCTGAAGCTCCAGCTTTGCCTCCTCTGTCCACCTTTTGGTTGACCTGACGACAGGCTTGGTGGTATCAAGGTGCCTTCTGTAAGTGGGGATCAGATGAATTAGACTGTGATCGGAGTTCCCCAGGGCAGCTCCTTGAGCAGCCTCGTACGCGTTCTTGTAGGCAGTGTAACAGTGGTCAAGGGTGCGGTCATTTCTGGAGGGGCAAGTGACATGTTGCTTGTACCTTGGCAGTTCTTGGTTCAGGTTTGCGTGGTTTAAGTCCCCCAGTATGACGAGGAGGGCCCCTGGGTGGTAGGTTTCCCACCGAGAGATGCAGTCGCTCAGAGTGCTCAGGGCCTGCTTTGCATTTGCATCGGGGGGGAATGTAAACACCGACAAGAACAAAGGATGTGACCGCTCTGGGCGAGTACTGCGGCCTGCAGTTGATGGCTACGATCTCGACATCAGGGGAGCAGCTAATGCTAAGAATGGAGTTATCGGTGCACCATGCAGAGTTAATGTAGAAACATATCCCGCCACCCCGCTTTTTCTCCGAGAGGGTGGGATCCCGGTCGCCACGGAGGAGGTTGTAGCCTGGCACCTGCAGGTGGTTATCGGGATGCCATCGTTCAGCCAGGTCTCAGTGAAGCAGAGAACAGGGGTGTTCCTGCTGATTGCGGGTTTGCTGTCGAGGAGTAGGAGCAACTCGTCTACCTTGTTTGGGAGATAGCAAACATTCGCTAATAGAATGGCAGGGATGGGGGAGCGGAGCCCTTTCTTTTTGAGTCGTATCAGGGCGCCTGCCCTGCACCCCCTATGGCGCCGCTTTCTCGGGGCGCTGTTGACACTGCTAGTTAGGTGGTCGATGTGGGAGCTAACTGTGTCCCACAGGGATCTGCCGTACAGCGATTCCCAGTGGGCTCTCGGTTCCCAATATAGTAGGTCCTCCCTTGACAGGACTCTGGGCTGTGGGGGCATGGGGTGGAATGACTGCCCTCCCCCTGTGCCTGGGGGTGGGGGCATAGAGCGTAACACCATGAGCTGGCTGCTGTAAGTTCAGTAGTGGTGCTGGCACTATAGGAGCTGGTGGTATTGGTATTTTGGGAGCTGGTGCTGGTACTGTGTATGTTTTTCAACGGGGCAAACACGCAAACAAGGGCCTGATCTGAGGGGATCATGTGCAGGCCAGTCCACATGGGGCCGGGGTTTGAGCAGGGAACTGAGCAGGGTCACGTGGGGCTGGAGGACCAAGTTGGGAGTTGGTCGCAGGCCAGGCCAGAAACGCGCAACCAGACGTGAGAGCTCAGAAAGAAAGGGTGCAAGCCAGAGGTGCAGGCCAGGCCTAACCACGTGGGGCCGGAGGTTGGGCGTGCGGGCAAGGAGACATACCTTGGTCCTAGCCCCGGCCAGGACGCATGCTGAAATGCCTCAGAGGATTGCAGGAGACCCGAGGGTAGCCGTGGAGTGTCCTCCGGCAGGAGCTTCAGCGGAAGGTCGCTGGCGGAGCATCAGCGGTGGCTGGGAGCGGATGGCTGAGTCCAGAACAGCACCGGCAGCCGCAATCCAGTTGGTTGCCACCTGGAGCGGGGATCTGAGTGGCGGCGGGATCTGAGGACCGGAGCGGCAGATGAAGAGGTCCTGGGTCGCGGCAGCAGGGGAGCCTGTGAGCGGAGTGGACAGCGGTGGCAGGGTCCGGAGCAGCATCCGTAGCAGAAGATCCGAGTGGCGGCGGGAGCGGAGGGCCGGAGCGGCAGTTGAGGCAATCCTGGGTCGAGGCAGCAGGGGGCCTGAGAGCGGAGCGGACAGCGTTGAAGTCCAGGAGTGTCCGCCGGCAAGGTGTCTGTGTCTCTGTGAGGGGAATCAGCAGGAGCCGCAGCAGTCGGGAGCAGATGCCTGAGTCCCGGGAACAGAGTACGCTGCCCTCGGTGAGTGGACTGGGCTGTGAGCTGCACTACTACCTTGGAACATAGAATTACTTAATCTAATGCTAAATCTAATGCTAAATCTACCACTAAAACTGCACAAAATGAGCCTATACAATCTAAAACTACGAAAATGCCAGGAGCCATGTGTCCGAGGCGCCCAGCACAGGCACCATCTTGGACTCTTCAGGATAAATGTCCCCACGATCATTAGACAACTTGAAGCTTGCAACTGAGCTGAATATTCAATTCAAGCAAGCAAGCATTCAAGCACATTCAAGCAAGCCCTCAAAACCCACCGCTTTATGATGGCCTACCCACCTCCTACCACACAGTAACTCTCTAAGGAATATTTAACAGCCCCCCCCCCCCTAGTGTTTCCACCCCTCCCTTTAGATTGTAAGCCTCTGGCAGGGTCCTCCACTCGCTAGTGTAATCTACAGGATCATGTGCTCCTGTCCTATGACAGCCTGTACTTGTATTACTGGGCCTACCTAACCAGTCCATATTGCATGATCATGTATTTTGTACAATTTGTATGTATAACTTTGTTCTATGTGTATAACCCTATGTATGTCATCCTTGTATCATTGTATATATTTATTGTCCAGCGCTGCGTAATATGTTGGCGCTTTATAAATACAATAAATAATAATAATAATATTGCAGGCTCGACATCACTAACAAAAGCCTTCCATGCTTATTATTACCAACAATCAGACAATTCTTAATGCATATCCTAAAACCCATAATTCACAGGGAAATCAGTTCTTGTTCAAGCTCATGTTTGTTGCTTCCATGATACTAGCTAGCTAGGATCGCCATCAGAGTAGTATAAGCAGTACTGCTGTATGGGGCCCGTGCAGAGTCTGGGGTCCAAACAGTGGCCACGCCACACTGGCCTCAACTGTAATAAGGCAAATCCGCTGTCCAGACCTGCAGATCAGCATGGCGTATGCATGTAACTCATTCATCCCAGCATAGGAATCCTCACTTGTCTGCCCTTGGAGCCCTCTGATCATCTAGCTCTGCTGCATCTGTCTGTGCCCCAGAATACTTATTTACAGGGGTTAGGGGAAAAAAGCAAATGTGTCATTTTGTGTGGGGAACTTATGGCTAGACTGGATGCACAACAAAGCGGCCGTTCACAGCGTCTTGTCGCAGGTACGCACTACCTGCCGTTGTGCATCCAGTCTGCCCACTTCGCCCCCTGTCTGCTTCACCCCTAGGGGGGGGGGAGAAGGCGGGCAGTAAGTTTGCCCAGTATGGAGTCCTGTTGTACCTAGCCATCTCATTTTCTGCTGCCCCCACCTCATTTTGCCCTCACTCTTTCCCAGGATCAGGGTCCAATGCATCCTGCCTTCTCATTATGGACATATATGCCAAACCTACCTAGCTAACCTATACTTGGTGCACCTACCTAACTAACCTATACTGGGGGCACCTACCTATCTAGCCTATACTGGGGGCACCTACCTATCTAGCCTATACTGGGGGCACATGCCTATATAGCCTATACTGGGGGCAACTATACCGGCTATCTATATTAGAGGCACCTACCGATCTAACCTATACTGGTGGAAACTATACGAGCTACCCAAGGGTCTAGTCCTGGGAAAAGAGGCGAGTGGACTCACCCCAAAAATCCCTGTGCCAAAAATGGGCGTGGTCAAGCATAACGTGGGCGTGGTCATGGGTGGGGCCAAATATACATGACTTTAGCAGTGATGTAAAAGGTCTGCTGGGAAGGTTTGAACTCTGCCGTAGTGTATCCCCCAAAAATAGATGTAATCTGACCGCATTTCACCAAAAAGAGACTTAATCTGGTTGAAGTTTCTCCAAAATACAGATAATATGGCAGTGGTTCCCCCAAAATAGACAATGTGGCAGCAGCATTTCCCCCAACATATACGTAATCTGGAAGCAGTTCCCCAAAATACGCAAAACCTGGCAGCAGATCACCCAAAATACACGTAATACCCAAAATACATGTAATCTGGCAGCAGTGGTCCCCCAAACATACACAATCTGGCAGCAGTTCCCCAAAATACACATAATCTGGCAGCAGCCGTTCCCCTAACATACACATAATCTGGCAGCTGTTCCCCAAAATACACGTAGTCTGTTAACAGCAGTTCCACAAAAATGCAGATATTCTGACAGCAGTTCCCCCAAAATAGGTAACCCCCCCCCACCCGGCATAGGTAGCCAGGTCTATAGGTGTCCCTAGTATAGGTATCCATGAGTGTAGTAGTCCCCAGTATATGTAGCCAGAGATATAGGTGCCTAGTATATGTAGCCAAGGGTATTTGTGCCCAGTATATGTAGTCAGGGGTATAGTAGTCCCCAGTATATGTAGCCAGGGGTATAGGTGCCCAGTATATGTAGTCAGGGGTATAGTAGTCCCCAGTATATGTAGCCAGAGGTATAGGTGCCCAGTATATGTAGCCAGGGGTATAAGTGCCCAGTATATGTAGTCAGGGGTATAGTAGTCCCCAGTATATGTAGCCAGAGGTATAGGTGCCCAGTATATGTAGCCAGGGGTATAGGTGCCCAGTATATGTAGCCAGAGGTATAGTAGTTCCCAGTATTTGTAGCCAGGGGTATATGTCTCCAGTATATGTAGTCAGGGGTATATGTCCCCAGAATAGGTAGCCAGGTGTCCCGTAAGCAGGAGGGGAGCAGCGCAGTAAAGGGGAGCTGTGGGCACGTCGACCTTCCCTTACCTTGGGGCTCCCCTTCCTCACTCTCCCCTCCAGAACTAAAATGTGCGGGCGGCTGGCAGCGGGCAGGACTTACCTCTTCCTCATTCCGGCGCGAGAGGGAGCAGTCCACTGCCGCTAGTCTGGTCTAGACCAGAGCAGCAGCATGCAGAACTTACCTGGCGCTTGGATCGAGGAAGAGGCAAGTCCCGCCCGCTGCCAGCCGCCGCAAATTTTAGTTCGGGAGGGGAGAGCAAGGGATGGGGAGCCCTAAGGTCTGCCCACTAACTCCCCTTCCACTGCGCTAATCCCCTCCACTCATGCTAGGGTGGACGACGTCCACCCTCTGAAAAAAACAGGTGGACATCGTCCACCCACGTTCACGCCCGACTCGACCCCTGGAGCTACCCTATACTAGAAGTATCTACGTAGCTAACCTATACTGGGGGCACCTATACTAGCTATCTATATTGGAGGTACCTACCTAGTTAACCTATAATCAGGGCACCTACCTATACTTTGGGCACCTACCTATCTAACCTATACTGGGGGCAACTATTCTGGCTAATAATTGGAGGCACCTACCTAGCTAACCTATATTGGGGGCACCTACCTATCTAACCTTTAATGGTGGCACCTACCTATCTAGCCTACACTGGATCACCTACCTAACCTATATTGGGGGTACCTACCTATTTAACCTATACTGGAGGCACCTACCTATCTAACCTATACCGGGGGCAACTATAATGACTACCTATATTGGAGGCACCTACCTATCTACCTTTTACTGGGGGGGGGCACCTACCTATCTAACCTATACTGGTGGCAACTATATGGGCTACTCTATACTGGAGGCATCTACGTAGCTAACATATACTGGGGGCACTTATACTGGCTATCTATATTGGAGGCACCTACCTAGCTAACCCATACTCAGGGCACCTACCTTTACTGTGGGCACCTACCTATCTAACCTACACTGGGGTCACCTACCTATCTCATCTATACTGGTGGCACCTACCTATCTAACCTATACTGGTGGCACCTACCTATTTAACCTATACTAGTGGCACCTACCTATTTAACCTATACTGGGGGCATCTACCTATCTAACCTATACTGGGGGCATCTACCTATCTAACCTATATCGGGGCAACTATACTGACTACCTATATTGGAATAACCTACCTATCTAACCTATACTGGGGGCACCTACCTATCTAACCTATACTGGTGGCAACTATATGGGCTACCCTATACTGGAGGCATCTATGTAGTTAACCTATACTGGGGCAACTATGCCTGGCTACCTATACTGGTGGGGACCTATAGCTGGCTAACCTATACTGCGGGCACCCATACATGGCTCCACCATGGGGGGGGAGTGGGGGAGCACAATTTTTACACCTTCGCCCTGGGTGCAATTCAACCTAGAAACTGCCCTGGTATTTACAATTGGCAAATTTGTTGGGGAGGGGGCACCTGTAGCCAGAACCGGGACAAGGTCCTCCAGCACCCAAGGCTGAGACCCCAAAGTGCGCCCCTCCAATCCTGCCACCCCAGCCATCACACACTGATTGCTATTAGACTAAGAGGCGCCACAGAGCCCACAACCTCCCCAACACCTTAATATCTAGTTATCTGGCTTGCAGTCACTGCCATGTATCCCCTTTTCTTATTTCTTTCTGCCTCAAACACAATTAGGAATGACAGCTGAATGAATTCTGCGCCCCCTCTTACACTGCGCCCTGAGGCTGGAGCCTCTCCAGCCTATGCCTCGGCCCGGCCCTGCCCTGCCTGTAGCTACTAATGATGGGCAAGGGAAGTAAGGGAGAAGTGACTTCTGGACAGTGATTCTGGACTGCAGTGACTGTTGGTAACCCGGAAAAAAAGCAAAAATAGAAAAAACAGGAAAACACTCAATAAGCTGTTTACTTACCATATCAGCACACACAGGACAGCCTCAATTCCTCCTGAATTCTTATTCAAATGATGAAACCATCTGTTTACCATTGCATGTTATAGTTTTATTTTTGTGGAATACCTGCGTAAAAGCAAACATATGTTTATGTACTTTTTTTTTTTGTTTCTCACTAAGAGAGAAAGCCACGCTGGTCAACAATCTCATGTTAAAGAGGCACTATAGTGATGTATACTAGAATGCAGTGAATTATTCAGTAAACCCACTGGTTTCAGCATCAGAAACATTTCCTGTAAGGTTAACTTAGGCTGTTTAGCTATGAAGCCGCAATGCATGCCGGGAGCTGTAGTATGTAATGGACTTCAGTTCCTGCCCAGGCCTGCCGCGCACGTTCTCGTTGCCACCCGTTAGAAGGCAGATCAGTGATTGGGAACACAGATCCCATTCACCAATCTAAGTGCCTGTGATTAAAGTGGAATATAACCCTGCATTTCATCTTTGCACTAAAACATTATTTACAGCATATTATATGCAACTAGAATTTTTTTTTTTTTTTTACTAGACCAGCATTGGAAGGGTTACACACAGAGCTAGAAAGTTGAGTGCAGTGAAATGCTGCTGCATCCGAACTTCAGATAATGTTATATTGTGTTTACCTAAATGTATCAAGTGTGGAATGTGACACATTCTCTGACTGCGGAGAAGCTGCTGGAGACAGAGAGACACTGAAAGCTTGTCTGGCTGCAAAACAGCAATGAATAAAACCAGTTATTAATAAAATGCAAAGTCAGCTCACAAAGCAAAAAACTGTACTTTTGGAAACCTATAACTTCTAAATGAATAATAATACTTATGAACAAATGCAAATATGATAACCGTATGGCATATAAATAATAACCAGTGGTCATTGACTAAAATGAAAGTAAAACATACATGCATAACTTGCTCCTGTGTACACAGTTTACACAGGAGGAATCAACTGAGGGAGGGAAAATCTAGTATCTAAATAGTAAATTACACCCTAACATTAAATTCAATAAAAATACATACATCCCTCCATTAAAAAGAATCCCTTACCTCCCCAACTCTCCCATTGTTACCAAAATAAAACATTTTTAAATATATATATTAAAAAAATGACACAAAAAACAACAAATAGTTACCTGGGGGACTAAACTTTTTTTTTTTCGTTTTTATATATGTAGGTCATGAGGGTATATTACTGTTATTTTTATAGTAAGGGCTTGGAATTAGTGACGGACGCAAAAATAGAAAAATACACCTGTATTTTGGAAATAAAGGTGCATTTTTTAAATTAAATTATGTCCCTATTACAATGTATGGCAACAATGTTTTAATGTTGTAATAACCGGGACAAGTAAAACGTATGGATTTTATTCCACAGTAACACCTTTTATTTTAAAACTATAATGGACAAAAACTGAGAAATTTTTTTTCTCATTATTCCCGTTAAAATGCATTTAGAATAAAATAATTATTGGCAAAACGTACAACTCAAAGAAAGCCTAATTGGTGGCGAAAAAAAGAAAAGATATAGGTCATTTAGTTGTGATAAGTGGTTATAATATTATTAGCGAATGAAAGGGAGGAGCGCGGAAATGTGAAATTCGCTTTGGTCTAGAAGGGGAAAAACCCCACATTAGTAAAGTAAGGTATTAAAGGGAACTCAAAGGGAGATGGATATGGAGGCTTCCATATTTATTTCCTTTTAAACAATACCAGTTGCCCGGCAGTCCTCCTGATCCTGTGTCTCTAATACTTTTAGCCATAGACCCTGAATAAGCATGCAGCAGATCAGGTACTCTGACTCAGCTCACTCAGGTTTACTGGATTAGCCATATGCTTGTTTCAGGGTTTTGACTCAGACACTACTTATGCCAGAAGATCAGCAGGGCTGCCAGGCAACTGGCATGGTTTACAAGGAAATAAATATGGCAGCCTCCATGTCCCTCTCACCTCCGGTTCATTTTAAACAATGGATATGTTCAGAGAGATCAACCGACACCCTCTGCATTTCCGGCCACAGCTGGTTGTGTAATAAGATTACTAATAAAGTTCTGCAATACAACCGGAACGTCCCCCCTCCTTTTTAATGTAGCGTCTCCCACCCTGTTGCTATTATGGATAAACGGTTGCCCTGATGACCATCTGGCCTAATTAATGCTCGGAGCTCCTTACAGCTCTGGTATGAAAGGAGCAGCAGCTGGGATTTCGCAGGGCATAAAAGGTTTCATCTATTTTTATTTTTTTAGTTTCTTACTCACTTCACGTAGCCGAGGCGATCGGATTGCCAAAAAGTTACACGAGTGACACAAACAGATTTTTTTTATTTATTTAAAGGATGTGTTTTTCCTTTTAATTTTACTGTCTGGTAAGAGATCACAGGGATGGAGTTTGCTTGTTAAAAACATCAGCCCCTTTGATGTAGTAACTATTCCTGAAATGCCATTAAAAATGCAAGATAGTGTCTGCCCTACCTCTCTGCTCTCCCCCTTCCTATGTACCGTATTTATTAAAGGGATAGTCCACTTAAAATCCAACTTTGCAGTCCTGTGCTGGGAATAGGGCACTTGTTTTTAATCTTTGAACAAGCTTCTTGCTTAGCGGATCATGCAGGACCGGATTTACAATAAGGCACTGTAGGCATGTGCCTACAGGCGCCTGATGATGGAGAGGCAGCTCACTTCCTTCCCCTAGCACCTCCCTCTTTCCCTATGCAGAGTCCCGAGCAAAGTGTAAATGAGAGGTTACTCACCCGGCTCTTAGCAGGGCACCACTAGCTACTTAGTATTAGGTAGCCAGAGCCATTCTCAGTATTAAGGGGCACCTGTAGCTACATATGCCAGGCAAAAGACCTTTGCCAGAGGCAAACTTGTGAGGATGCCCCCCCCCCCCCCCCCTCAAATTGGAATGATCACATAGCACTGGTCAATTTGCACCGCACGTTATAGCTGCGGTGAGCCTCCCCCAAAAAACCTCAGTATATAGGTAGGTAGCCAGGTATAGATTCCCCCAGTATTGGTAGCTAGGTACAGTTGTCTCCAGTATAGGTTGGCTAGGCACTCTCTTCACTTCCTGTTTCTGCCTGGTGCTGTCTCCAGACTTCTACCGCCTGAGGAAGTCGCCTCACTTGGCATCATTGGCGGACCGGGACTGACGGGCAAGGTAAGTAAGGGAGAAGTGACAGCTGAGCCAGCCAGCACACTTGCGGTGCAATTTGGCGTGGGTTTGCAGGTTCATGGAGGGTGAAGTCTAGGGTGCCAGGTCATCCATGCCTATAGGCCCCTGTGATGTGATCCAGGCCTGAGCAGATGTCAGAAACATAACACTTTATTACTGTCCACTTCCACTCCACAGATTGCTGGTGCTGTAGGCAGCTACCTTCTCAGAAAGGTTGGTCTGTGTAATGGCCCATACTCATGAGGGACTTTTGTCGCCTCAACACGCGGCGCGCGCGTGTTGCGGCGTCAGGTCGCCCGTGAGTATGGGCCGTCGCACGCGCGCGCACCCCGAACTGTCGCCCGCCGCTCATGTCGCCATGCGATTGAAAGTTTCAATCGCATGGCGACAGTCGCCGCCGCACCTCCCCCGCAACTGTCGCTAGTCCGCGTGAGTACGCGGACTAGCAACAGCAACCTCCATTGTATCAAATGGAGCTTCCGGCGGGGGGAGGAGGAACGTCGGCGACAGCTTCCGCCTCGCCGCTGGTCCCTCTTCCGCGTGTGTACGCGGAGGGACCTGGCGAGAAGCTGTCGCCGGCCTGTCGCCCACACGCTCACGTGTGCTGGCGACAGGCAACATTTGCAGCCCGTGAGTACGGGCCTTTACACCCATTGTAGTTGCAACAATGGGATAAGCAGATGGGAAGGGCCACCCACAAAGATTCCATACCTTGGTATCCCCTGGGCTATCACACCTTGTTTTTTGATATTGGGTTCCTTCAATATATGTGTGACAGTTCAGGGCCGGCGCTACCATTAAGGCAAAGGAGGCAGCTGCCCCAGGGCCCCAGAGCTTGTAGGGGCCCCCAGTGGCTACAAGAGGAAAAAAAAAATTTCAAATCGGCCTTACAGTTTTTGGGAAAATCGATTTTAAAGTTTCAAAGGAAAAAAAAAACACATTTAAAAACCTGCCAACTTTACTGGTTAATAGCAAATCCACCTTAAATGCTAGAAACCCTAAATTTGCAGGATATGTTAAGGAGATCATTAGGAATAAGAGGAAAAAACTATTTTTCAAAAAGACCTTATAGTTTTTGAGAAAATCAATTTTAAAGTTTAGAAGGAAAAAGTATAGTTTTAAATGCGGTAAATGTAACTTTTAGTAGCAAACCTAATGGTAGTGTAATTTTACATGCATCAAACGAAAGCGCAATACATTTCCTGACAAGGTTTCCAGGCGGTCTATACGCAGCCGCAGCGCTTTGGCCAGGGATCGCTATAAAGCCGCAATATGGCTGTATGAAGATCCCTGGCATTTTTTCCTATTTTCCCAATTTTTTTTTTTTTATGTTTAGAGTGTGGGAATTTAAAAAAAAAAAATTATGTGGGGTCCCCCCTCCTGAAACTTTTTAATCCCTTGTCCCCCATGCAGGCTGGGATAGCCAGAATGTGGAGCTATGACCGATTGGGACTTCACACCCTGACTATACCAGCTGCAAAAAAGATCCCCTAATGCCGATTTTTGTTCCGGGGTATCTGTTGGGGGGGGGGGGGGGGGCAGGTTTATTTTGCCCTGGGGCCCCATTGTTGCTTAAACCGGCCCTGGTGTGACTGCCCCTGATAGTTATTAGTGTGGGACCTTGATGCAGAGTGTGAGCTGGACAGTAATTTTGATTTGTACCCCACTTTAAAGATCACCATTCTGCCCCCCCGACATTTATCTGAATCCCTGTTAAGGCGCGTACAGACGCCGTATTTTGACAAACGACGGGTCCGTCAGACCCTCCCGCGGGGCGGTCGTTTTGCGGACAGTAGCGCGTGTGTACAAGTTGTCGGCAGACTAATAAGATTGTTTTTGACTGTCGGCAGAACGACGGCCCCACTGGAGGGTCTGATGTACTCGGCGTTTATAAAAATACGGCGTGTGTACGCGCCTTTAGAAAAGCTAGACAATACTTACCTAAGTGATGGCAAGCCTCCAGATGATCCAGCAGCTTTCCCAGATCCTCCTCAAGCCCACTGCAGCTGGCTGGGACCTTCTTCTTCTTGGCTTTTTCCTGTCCTTGGACGAGCCTCTACTCATACTGGGCATGTGCAAGTACAATCTGTGCGCATGGCCAGTGGAATGAAGCGCTCATGCGCAGGGCCTGTTGTAGACTTTTTGCTGCCTGAGGCAAAATTTTGAGAATGCGTCCCCACTCCCCAATTTGGAATGATCTCACAGCACCCGACAATTTGCTTTGCTTCATTTAATGTTCTCACATGACATGCTGCAGCGCAACACATTCACACACTGGCTGGCTGTGTGTTTGTGAGTGTTGTTCTCTTCCTACTCTGTCTACATGTTGTTAGTGTAAACACAGTTCAAAAATCCTGCCCCTGTAATCTCTGCCACCTGATGCAAATGTTTCACCTTGCCTCATGAGAGAACCGGCCCTGCTCATGCATGAAGGTTAGGCACCACCAAGGGGGGATAGGGTTAGGCACCACCAGGGGAAGGTTCTGTGTGAGAGTAGGGAGAAGTTAGGTCATAGTTATCACCATGGGGTCTTAGGGTTAGGCACCACCGGGGACGGGGGGGCTACAGTTAGGCACCACCAGTTAGGGGTTAGGCACCACCAGGAAGGGGTAAGGGTTAGGCCCCACCAGGGGGGGGGGGGGTTAGGCACCACCAGGGGGGTCCTAGGGTTAGGCACCATCAGGGGAGGGTTCTGTTTGAGAGTTAGGTCATAGTAATCGCTTTTCACAGCTGTATCTAGAGCCCTTTTATAGCCCAACACATTTTGCCTATAACAACATCCTAAAACTAGCTTTTCGGCTACACCAGGCACCCTTTGTAGCCAAATTTGGCATATGTGCTAAACCAGGCACCGTTTGCAGCCAAATGTGACATTTCGCCTACACCAGGCGCCCTGTGTAGCTGAATTTAGCTTATAGGCTACATCAGGCACCCTTTGTAGCCGAATTTGACATATGGGCTACACTAGGCGCCCTTTGTAGCCAAATTTGGCATATACAGGCTACACCAGGCACCCTTCGTAGCCGTATTTGGCATATACGGGCTACACCAGGCTCCCTTAGTAGCCGAATCTGGCATATGGGTTACACCAGGTGCCCTTTGCAGCTGAATTTGGCATATATGGGCTACCCAAGACACCCTTTTTTCCAGGCCCCCTTATCGAATGTACGCATTCCCCCAAATTAAGTTGCACCTTCCCCCCCCTCCCCCCGTGCACCTGTTGGTGTCTGCCGCTGTCTCTGTCTTTACAACTCTTCCTCACACACATGCGCTCCACGTGATTGCCGGCGTTAATGCAAAACAAAGGGCCAGGTTTCGCTAGCCCCCTCTAAGATACGATAAAGTGGCATGGCCCGGAATCCTACAGGAAATCGCGGTGGAGGCAGCTGGAAGGCGATACCCTGGACAACGGCGGAACCTTTCCTTATCTGCGGCTGATAATGCCGTGCCGGTGATTCTGTTATTTGCCAACACAATTACAGTTCTGAACAAGCCTGGTTGGGCCTCTATAGAGATGGCCGCGTATCAGTTTACCATCTCCGCGCCGCTCGCTGCGAGCCGGCGAAACAAAGAGGCGACTGTTGGCGTTGACGCGGAATGAGCTGCCTATTGTCCGGAGCCAAGACTGTTTCATTCACCCGGGCACAATGGCAGAATTCCTCTGCACAATTTTCACAAATATTAGCTTAGCGGATTAAGCAGACAATTTACGGCATTTGAGACATATATATATTTATTTATTAATTTCTGTGCCAAGAAACAAGAGTGCGGAGATACTTTCCCAGGGTGAAGAAATAACATTGCTGAAGAACAAGAGCACCTGTATAATAAGGACATGTACCATAATTTAACTTTTTTTTTAGGTTTGAGATTTGCTATCAAGTTCAACTTTTCGTTTAAAGGCTAAAGGTACTTATAGAGACTGAATATGCCATTTGAGACCCATATTGTACTCTAATTAAAAATCCAAATGATAGTCTTTTATGGATGATGTCCTCTTAAAGAGACTCTGTAACAAAATGTTTAGCCTTAGTTCTTTTATCCTATAAGTTCCTTTGCCTGTTCTAATGTGCTCTGGCTTACTGCAGCCTTTCCTAATTGCACAGTGGCTGTGTTATCTCTGTTATATGATCTAATCTTGTTTCCTTCTGTCGGCTCTGTCGGGCTAAAGGTCCGTACACACGCCGGACTGGAGGCAACGACGGGTCCGTCGTCACCTCCCGCTGGGTGGGCGTTCCAGCGACAGTCCAGCGTGTGTACAGTCTGTCTGCAGACTGATGCGGCTGTTTCTGAGGGATCCGCCCTGTATGACTCACACACTCTGTTTATGTGAGCCTATCACAAGCTGGTTAGTTTGTTTGTAAACACTGCCTAAAACTGTTAATTACAAGCCAGGATAACAGCAGAGAGTGGCAGAAACAGCACAGAGGGGCACAGGAGAAAATAAGGAATAGAATGGTATGCTTTTTGCTGTAAAAATTTTAGAGTACAGATTGGACCTGAACTCTTGCACAGGACAGAAGGAAAACAGAGAGAAATGCACCCTGTATGTATTTAGAGAGTTTAGCCTGTCTAATTCCTCCTCATCTGTGTCTAATCACAAGTTGTAATTTGATCCCTCAGCTGTGTCAGCTGACTGCCACAGCAGATAGGCTAATTTGACATCACATGATAACTATTTGTCTGCTTCTGTGAAAGCAGGATGTAGATACACTGCAGATGTATTGCAGGATCTGTATTAGCGGTAACAAATAAATGTTTTTCTTTAAGGGCTGGTTCAGACGGACGTTTGTGCAGCGTCTACTGCCAGCGTTTGGGGGGTGGCGTTAAACGCTCCCATTCAAGTGAATGGGAGCGTTTGTACCAAGCTTTTACGCGCGTTTACACGAACGCAGCGTTCGGGTCCCGATTTTCCCTGGCGTTCAAGGAGCCCCTGGAAGCTACATGTAGCTTCCAGGGGCGGTTAACCGCGACGGGCAATGTCCCCCTAGGGGAAGAAAAAACGCGACCGCATGCGAACGCAACGCGAACGCTGCTGAAAGCCTGAACGCATCACGAACGCAACGCCAACGAACGCAACGCCTCTGAACGTCCGTCTGAACCAGCCCTTAAGGTTATTATGCTGTTGCATATCTTTTAGAACAGAGAGGAAGTTCTAAATTCAGGTGCGATTTAAGAACCACCAACCTTACTTTAAAGTAGCTTTGAACCCACATTTACTATTGTAATAAAATCATCCAACAACTTACCATAAAGTTGCGCTGGTTGCTTACAAGTATCATTGTTTGTTTACCTTCTCATGTCAGGTCTGTAGTCACTGGTAAAACTATGTGACAGATTACATCGGCATCCATGGAAATACAGAAAGGGGGTGGTCCCAAAACTGAAAATTTGTACTTTTCTTAAAGGACAATTGAAGTGAGAGGAATATGGATGCTGCCATATTTATTTCCTTTTAAGCAATACCCTTTGCCTGGCAGCACTGCTGGTCTATTTGACTGCAGTAGTGTGAGCACACCAGAAACAAGCATGCAGCTAGTCTTGACAATAATGTCAGAAACGCCTGATCTGCTGCATGCTTGTTCGGCCAAAAGCATTAGAGACAGAGGAACAACAGTATAGCCAGGCAACTGGTATTACTTAAACAGAAATAAATATGGCAGCTTCCATATCCCTCTTACTTCAGTTATCCTTTAAGGTAAACATGTTTACATGTAAATATTGCTGCCTTTTTTTGAAAGTCTAACTGTGTTCTCATAGGAAATAATGTTAATAAACGAACTTCAGTTTCACTTTAATGCAACCCCATTTTAAAAATGTGCCTAATAAGTTAGATGCATGTGCAGCTATAGTGAGTGATAATGACTACCTGCTACTGGTTTGTGACCCGTAAATCATGCTGTCCCCTGGTTTTGCCTTACTTAGAGAATATGACAGTGACATGTCTCCCCCGCCCTGAAAGGTTTTCCTGCATCCAACTGTCATTTTACACTGCTTGAAATAAGAAACACACACACACACTCTCTCTACATTGTATGTTCTCCCTGCACACACACGCACACCAGACCACTATCTACATTGTATGTTCTCCCTGTGTTTGTGTGGGTTTCCTCCAGGCACTCCAGTTTTCCCCAAGATCCCAAAACCATACAGATCAGTTAACTGGCTTCCCCCTAAATTGGCCCTAAACTACGATACATACACTACATGATATAGGACTATGGTAGAGACTGGATTGTGAGCCCCTCTGAGCAGGACAGTGGCGTCAAGACGCGGAACAATTTTGGGTATCTGGAGTCGGTGGTTTCATAAACTGAGGAGTTGGAGTCGGAGCAATTTTGGTTACCTGGAGTCGGATGATTTGTGTACCAAATCCGCAGCCCTAGTAAGTATTAGACTAAGGAGTCGGAGTCGAGGAGTTGGAGCAACTTTGGGTACCTGGAGTCGTTGTTGGTGGTTTCATAAACTGAGGAGGCGGAGTTGGAGTCGGATGACTTTTGTACCGACACCACAACCCTGCCTCTGCGGGGCAGTTAACAGTGGCGTAGCAATAGGGGTTGCAGAGGTAGCGACCACATCAGGGCCCTTGGGCCAGCGGGCCACATGGGGCCTTCCTCAACCAAAGTATTAGCGGTTTATTGGTCCTGTGGTGGTAATAATCACTTCTATAGATACTTTGAATAGTAGTAATCATTAAACTGTTCCCCATCCCCTTCTTGCACCTCTAATACTGTGGATGACCTTGGCAGGTTTTGTTGCGCTTTGCCAAGTGTTACATAAAGAGTGCTTGGGTGGGCCCAATGTAAAACTCGCACCGGGGCCCATAGCTACACCACTGGCAGTTAAGTGACACTGAAAAGACAATATTCTCTGTACAGCACTGCGGAAGATGTTGATATAAAATACTAAATAATGATAAAAAAGGACCTCTATTACAAAAAAGTGTAACGTTTGAAATACATATATGTGCATATGTACAGACCGTAAATTTGTCCCAGGTAAAATGTACCATAAATTATTGTTTTCCTATGTTGCAGTCACCTCACAGTAGGTAGAACAAATCGGAAAGATCTGACAGGTTTTGGACTAGTCCATCTCCTCATGAGGGAATCTCAGGGTTTTCTTTTCTTTCAAAAGCACTTACTGAATGGTAACGACTAGTCCAGCTGCCAGAATAGTGTGCAGCGAGTAGGGAGGCTGGCTGGCAATTTTGTATAGATACTTGCCATGGAGCACTTCTTTAAAGAATAAAGGAAATGCTGAGGATCCCCCATGAGGAGATGGACTAGTCCAAAACCTGTCAGATCTGTTAGATTTTTACTACCGACTGTAAGAAAAGGGATTTAAACTAGAGAACTGTACTATACTTATTTTAAGTATGTGTCCATGTGTATTTTAATTTAATTTATTTATTTATTTATTTTTGCAATAGTGAGTGACCATGTAATAAACAAAAAATAAAAAAGCGTAAAAATAATAACCCTAAAATAAGACATGGATCAATTATAGATCACATCACATATAATATTTTTACACATTTGGCCCAGTTCACAGGACTAGGCTCTTTCCAAATGTGTTTAAAACAAATCTGAAGCGAAAATAAACGTATGATATAATGAACTGTGTGTGTAGTACAGCTAAGAAATAGAACATTAGTACCGAAGAATAAAGTATCATATTGTTTTTTTCAGTATAGGAAGAGTTAAACTTCAGTTATTTATGCAAAAGAACTCATAGCTCTTCGATCCACTGGATCAAATACGGAACGTTTCTTCACACTGGCTCTTTAGGGGCAAAATCCACTGAGGTTGGGGGTCTGTGGGGACAATAAAGTGCACCTGAGCAGGCGGGTGAGGGAGGCCACAGGCCAGGCTTCAGGTGTAGAAACCTGGCCTCCCTCACCTTTCTGTTCAGGTGCATGGAAGACTGGAGTGAAAACGGATCAGATAGATCTGTGAAAATAGATCTGATCATTGGTCGGTTTGCCAGTGTGGACCAAACCTTACACATCCGGTGAAACGGTTTCACCGCATCCGTTTGGTTGAAAATGCCAGTGTGAAACTGCCCTTACATTCTGCGCAAGTCATCATCCGTACAAGGGATCCTCATTATACATGAGGATACAGTGCCACCTGCTGGCCAATGGTCTTTATAGCATGCAAGAACTACAGTATTCAGCCTGAACTCCAAAGAGGAAGGCAGAAGGAAAGGAGGGGAGGCACACTGCTGGCGGGGGTCTTCGGTTGTTTTACCAGTGGACCAGAGCCTGCCTATGCTGCAGTGTGTGATCCAATAATGGAGGTGAGGCTTTCTTCAAATTATAAATCGCAAGCACTGAACGCTTTAAAGAGATTTTCAGTGCGTTTTTTTTTAGTGATTTGCGATTTTTATAAGCACTTTTGTGAAGGCTGGATGACATTCGGCGCTTCCCCTGCCTGCGATCACGTTCGGGTCCGCAATCGCAATTTGGCGGGTGAAATCTTGCGATTTGCGCTTGTGATTCCCGTTCAATAGAACGAGAATTAAAGTGCTATTGCTCCCGAAACGCTGCATGCAGCACGGTTGCAATTGATCGAAATTGCAAACGCTGCAGTGTGCATGTATCCATAAGGATACATTCGCAGCAGCGCTTTGATGATCGCTGGCGATCAGCAAAGCGCTGAAAAAACAACCAGTGTGAACTAGCCCTAATTAAGTGCTTTTGTTTGGCGATTTGTGTTTTTTTTTTTTGTTTACAGCAGACGATCAGGAAGTGAATAGAGATGGCCTGAACCTCCGATTTTGCCTGAACTTGCGAACTTTCGTGAACCGCAATAGACTTCAATGGGGATGCGAACTTTGAAAACTAGAAACACTTATGCTGTCCTGGGGAAAAATCTGGATTTGACGCACAGCAGCGTTTTAAGCGTAGAAATCACATTGCACGCTAAATTGGAGGCCTAAAGTGCTATAAAACATCTTGCATCTGTATACATCAATCAGGGAGTGTAATTAGAGTACTGCTTCACACTGACACACTAAACTCACACACTTTTCCTCAGTGATGTCAGCTAAGTTCTCCTCCTCCCCCCAGCCACGAACAATACCACGGAAAAGTTGAGCAGCACAAGCCCCCTGCGACACCTGCTGCGGTTGTTCTTCCGCATCATCCTCCCCCTCCAAAACAACACCTTCCTCATCATCTGACTCCTCTTCCCCAAACAACTTCCTTCTCCTCCTCCCCCCCTCTGTGCTGCCACAGGTGTTGAGGGATCATCTGCTTCTGCTGAGAATTGATCCCACAACTCTTCCTCCCGTTCCTGTTCATGCTCCTCCATAGCTTGATCCACCACTCTACGCACGGCATGCTCCAAGAAGAAAGCATAAGGGATCAAGTCGCTGATGGCGCCTTCACTGCGACTCACCAGTTTTGTCACCTTCAGGCATTTCGCATCAGTGTCCAGTACTTCGGCCAGAACATCCCCATCTCCCCAGACTGTGTCCTTTAACTGTAGTTGTAGAGATACTGTTTGACAGCTTTCTCCTGTTGTAGCAGGCGGTCGAACATCAGGAGGGTCGAATTCCAGCGAGTCGGGCTATGGCAAATCAAGCGTCTCACCGGCAAGTTGTTTCTCCGCTGAATATCGGCAAACCGTGCCATGGCCGTGTAAGACCGCCTGAAATGCCCACACACCTTCCTGGACTGCTTTAGGACATCCTGTAAGCCTGGGTACTTAGACACAAATCTCTAAATTACGAGACTGAGCACATGTGCCATGCAGGGTACATGTGTCAACTTTTCCAAATTCAAAGCCGAAATGAGATTGCTGCCGTTGTCACACACCACGTTGCCGATCTCCAGTTGGTGTGGGGTCAGCCACTGATCCACCTGTTTGTTCAGAGCAGCCAGGAGAGCTGCTCCAGTGTGACTCTCCGCTTTGAGGCAAGACATGTCTAAGATGACGTGACACCGTCGTACCTGGCATGCAGCATAGGCACTGGGGAGCTGGGGCTGGGTAGCTGGAGAGGAGATCGCAGCACCAGTAGAGTTGCGCTGCCACTCAGCCAAGGAGGACGACGACAGCAAAGAGGATGTAGCAGGAGGAGAGGAAGTGGCAGCAGGCCTGCCTGCAAGCCGTGGAGGTGTCACTAGGTCCACTGTACAGCCACGTACTCCCTACTTGCCAGCGGTCACCAGGTTGAGCCAATGGGCTGTGTAAGTAATGTACCTGCCATGACCGTGCTTGGCAGACCAGGCATCCGTGGTCAGATGGACCCTTGACCCAACGCTGTGTGCCAGAGATGACACCACTTGCCTCTCAACTTCATGGTTTGCGTATCGCCTTTTTGGAGAAATAATTGCGGCCTGGTATCTTCCACTGCAGTGTCCCAATGGCCACAAAAGGCCTCAGAGTCCACCAGCTGATATGGTAACAGCTGGCAGGATAACAGTTCCGCCAAGCCAGCTGTCAGACGCAGGGCAAGGGGGTGACTGGCAGACACTGGCTTCTTCCGCTCAAAGATTGCCCTCATGGACACCTAGCTACTTCTGTGGGCAGAGGAGCAGGAACCGCTCAAGGTGAGAGGCGGTGTGGAGGAGGTTGGCTGTGATTGTGAAGGTGCAAGGGAGAAAGCGGCTGAAGAAGATGATGCACCTGAAGGAGGAAGAGGAGAAGGAGGGTGGCTTTGCTTTTGTGTGCTGCTTTTGCTCAGGTGGTCTTCCCATTGCAGTTCGTGCCCTTTCAGCATGTGCCTTCATAAGGCAGTTGCCCCTACATGGGTGTTGGCCTTTCCATGGCTCAATTTTTGGTGGCAGAGAGTACAGATTGCATTGCTCTCATCTTTGGCATACACACTAAAACATTTCCACACCGCTGAGCCACCCTGGGGTGTGGGGGCTATGGTGGCGTCAGCAGGTGACGTTGAAGGGCATGTTGGCTGGCTGTACATAGGGTGCGATACATGGCGCCGGACACTGCCACCAGCTGACAACGAGCTCTCCCTGCTTCTTTCAGCAACTCGTCTCCTACTCCTCTCTGACTCCCTTTCTGAACTGTCCCCTTGGTCATCTTATCTCTTAGGATCCCACGTGGCATCCATGGCAGTATCAACATCATAATCATACTCCAAAGCTTCGCTTGTATCAGACACCTCCAAAACAGCACCAACAGCAGGTACTTCATCCTCCTCCTCCTCAAACCTTACGTCCATAGTGTCGCCTAACTCAGACATATGAGGTGGTGTAACTTGCTTAGCACCTTCATCTTGTTGTAACAATAATGGCTATGAATCAGTGATTTCCCCACCAAATAACTCCTACGAAATCTCAAATCTAGCGGATGTGTTACTTGGAGTAGCGCTGGTGGCTGCGGACGATGAGGTGTTCTGTGTTAAATAGTCAACCACGTCCTGACAAACTTGGGAGTTGATGGGACGTGCCTTCTGAGCACTGTACTTTGGGCCAGGGCTGCACGAAATCATGTTAGCACGACCTCGAACAGACCTGCCGGGTGGCCTGCCTCTGGGTCTGCCCCTGCCTCTACCTGTTTTGTCCATATCGGATGGGGGGGGGGGGTGTTGGATGAAGTGAAAGGTATGCACTGACTTGACTAATACAATGCGCAGTCACACAGGTGCAGTGAAAGGTAGTAGTGATTGGAATTACAATACAATGTGCAGCTGTCACACAGGTGCAGTTAACAGGTATGCACGGACTGGTATACTGGTATACTAAACAGCGTGCGGTCACACAGGTGCAGTGAGCAGGTATGCAGGGATTGGTATTACAAGTGTGCAGCTGTCACACACAGGTACCGTAAACAGGTACTGGTACTGGTACTGTGTACTGGTGGTATATTACACTGCTTGCGCTCACGTAAGTAGGTAGGTGGGTGCACTGAACAGTGAACAGTTGGAGTGACTGGAATTACAAATGTGCACCTGTCACACACAGGTACCGTGAATAGTTGCAATGACTGGTGGTATATTATACTGCTTGCGCTCAGGTAGGTAGGTAGGTAGGTGCACTGAACAGTGAAGAGGTGCAGTGATTGAAATTACAAATGTGCAGCTGCCTGTCACACACACACACACACACACACACACACACACACACACACACACACACAGGTACCCTGAACAGGTGCAATGACTGGTGCACTGCTTGCACTCACGTAGGTAGGTAGGTGCACTGAACAGTGAACAGGTGCAGTGATTGGGATTACAAATGTGCAGCTGCCCGTCACACACAGGCAGGTACCCTGAACAGGTGCAATGACTGGTGGTATTAACAATGCGTGCGCTCATGTAGGTATAGGTAGGTAGGTGCACTGAACAGTGAACAGGTGCAGTGATTGGGATTACAAATGTGCAGCTGCCTGTCACACACACACAGGCAGGTACCCTGAACAGGTGCAATGACTGGTGGTATTAACAATGCGTGCGCTCACGTAGGTATAGGTAGGTAGGTGCACTGAACAGTGAGCAGGTGC
Source organism: Hyperolius riggenbachi (assembly GCF_040937935.1). Classification (NCBI taxonomy): domain Eukaryota; kingdom Metazoa; phylum Chordata; class Amphibia; order Anura; family Hyperoliidae; genus Hyperolius; species Hyperolius riggenbachi. The sequence continues at coordinate 188,079,750 of NC_090657.1, read as the reverse complement.
AGTGATTGGTATTACAAATGTGCAGCTGCCTGTCACACACACAGGTAGTCACTGAATGTGCTGGGCCTGGCAGTGGCACACACAGTAGGAATTACCAAGGCTGTCTATGCAACACAACTGTCTGTGGGACACACACACACACAAAAAAAAATAGATCACAAAATTTTCGCATGTCCGATCAATTCATGCGTCCAATTTTAGCCCGAAACGCTCTTGCAGCACAGATTTTCATCCAATTAAATTATAATTCAGGGTAGAAACACACTAGGCAGAAACGCTAGCATTGCGGAAAACGCAGCGAAAGTCAATGGGCCGCATGAAAAAACTGGTCTTGCTTCATATTTTCCTAAAACGCACATAATGAAAGTCAATGGTGACGCAGAGGTGTTGCGTTTTAGTGCGTTTTTTATGCTTTTTTTTTCAAAAAAAAAAACAAGTTTGATGATACATTTCTGTTTCCTATCGACTTCCTTGTGATTTGCATAAAACGCTTAAAAAAACACATGCAAAACGCATATGCAATTTATATATGCGCACAGCAAACACATTAAATTGCACACAAATCGCAAGAAAAACCAGGGCTGCGGAGTCGGAGTTGGAGTCAAAGCCATTCTGAGTACCTGGAGTCGGAGTTAGAGTTGGAGGTTTCATAAACTGAGGAGTCGGATGATTTTTGTACCAAATCCACTTCTCTCATAAATATTAGACTGTCTAATGGCACCCATACATGGTACAATTTTCTAATTGTTTTTTCGATTATATAATTTCGTTTAATTATTCTGTTAGATCGAATATAAATATTTTTCCAACATGTCTGATCGGATTTTTATAAAAAAAAATGGGATAATCGTTTTTTTCTTGATCGAAAAAAATGATTCTTTTCAACCTCTTGGGAGGGTTACGTCACGACCTCTCATGTTCCGTCTGGCAGCTCAAAACAATTAATTTCCTCATTCGGGCCATGCAGATGCTTAATTACTGTTCATGTTATAACAAGCAGAGTAAATGAGCAGGCCTTCTATAAGTAGCTCCCTGCAATGCGGCTCCACATAGACAGACAGTGACTCACCCCACCCCCGGCCGGGGAATCTTATATTAGGGGTTTCACAGACCTCCCGAACTCTGCGCGAGACCTGACTCACTGCTCTACAAATATGAGATTCCTAATTACAGGTGATCTCCAGGCCAATCTGCAGTGCTATCTATTACCTGTGTGTATTCTCCAGTAGAGTCTGAGGAGGGGGTAGACATGCCTCTCTGCAGCACTGCATTGCTTCTGTGTGCTGAGCAAGCGCCTGACAACAAAATGGCAACCCAGATAGTGTTATCCTAGCAGGGAGCAGTTGCAAGTGGCGCTAATGGAAGCACCTACACTCTTTTCCTTATGCTGCTAAGACATTTTTTGTATCGACCTGAGGAAGCGGGCCATGACCCATGAAACATGTTGTCAATTTTTTTTAATACGTATTTTTCAAGTTGAACTGGTGTTTGTATCTTCTGGAGAGGTAAGAATAAACTTGCGTTTACACATTATGGTTTAAAGTTTTAACACCTATATATTTTGTGTCTCCACCCCACGTTTCTATTAAAGCACTAATTTAACCTTAGACCTGTCCCTAACATTAACCTCCCTCACTTACCTATACTTAATGCTAAACTTCCCCCACATGCCTATACCAAACAATAATCTTCCACTTATCACCAACATCAATCTTCTTCCCTTACTTGACCCCAACGTCCTTCACCTACCTCATACAAGATTCCTCTGACCTTACATATTCATAACGCTAACCTTCCCGCATTTATGGGAAAGCCACACAGGTCCAGGCATAGAGTGGATAAGGACTAAGGAGGAGGCTGAGTATGGGTGAGGAGGCTGGAGACAGAGGGAGCTACTGAACAGGAAGTTGCACCTGGAATGGGAGGGGCTGCACATGGAATGGGAGGGGGCTGCTGTACATGGATATTACACATGGAAGAGGGGATGCACATGGAATGGGAGGGGGCTGTTGTACATGGATATTACACATGAAAGAGGGTCTGCAGATGGAATGGGAGGGGGCTGCTGTACATGGATATTACACATGGAAGAGGGGCTGCACATGGAGAGGGAGAGGGCTGCTGTACATGGATGATACACATGGAAGAGGGGGCTGCACATGGAATGGGAGGAAGGCTGCTGTACATGGATGTTACACATGGAAGAGGGAGCTGCACATGGAATGGGATGGAGGCTGCTGTACATGGATGTTACACATGGAAGAAGGGATTGCACATGGAATGGGAGGGTGCTGCTGTACATGGATGTTACACATGGAAGAAGGGACTGCACATGGAATGGGAGGAGGCTGCTGTACATGGATGTTACACATGGAAGAGGGGAAGAACATTGAATGGGAGGGGGCCGTTGTACATGGATATTACACATGGAAGAGGGGCTGCACATGGAATGGGAGGGGGCTGCTGTACATGTATGATACACATGGAAGAGGGAGTGGAATGGGAGGGAGGCTGCAGTACATGGATGATACACATGGAATAGGAGGCTGCACATGGAATGGGATGGGCTGCAGTACATGGATGTTACACATGGAAGAGGGGGCTTTAAATGGAATGGGAGGGGGGGGGGGGTGCAGTGTTGCCAACCTCGGAAATACATTTTTACTGACAAAGCACAACAAATTTACTGACAGAACACTTTTTTTACTGACATCTCATATTATTGAAATTAAATTAAAGATATCACACGTGCCCCACATGCAATACACCGACAACCACGTGGGGCGCGAATGAGGAAGAAGAGTGCAGGGGCGGACACTGGACAGGTGAAGTAATAATGCACGGCATCTGGGGGGGACTTTGATACATTTACATTTGGGGGATGTGACCAGGGGTTTCCGTGACATTTGTTCTTGATTATCGCAGCCCTTATCACTGCACACTTTATCGAGCATGACACCCTGAGATTTTCCAGCATGTCTGATTGATTGTTACGTGCGATCGATACATGCAACCAAATTTCGGCCCGAAATTGGTTTGATTGTCAACTAGGCATGCTCTTGATGGCACCGATTTTTATAATATCAATAATAATTGCTTGTCTGATGGTTGATCAGTCACCAAGTCTACAGATGTATGGCCACCTTTAGCTACAGCAGTGTACATTCTTGAGTGATATATGAACTGATAAGCAGTAAGTGCTGGGATCTTCTAAGAAAGAGAGAGGGTTTTTTTTTTTTACTGACACATCAAATTTTTTCATGGACTTTACTGACAGCCCAGATTTGTTGACTTTTTTACTGACTGTCAGTAAATTTACTGACGGTTGGCAACACTGGGGGGATGTTGTACAGTATATGGATGTTATCCACATGTACACACCTGGTGGCACACTTTGATCCTCCAATGACCTGTGCCTGTCTACTCGGTGCCTCACCCATTCCCATGCAAGACTCCAAGACATCTAAAGAGCTGTCCTTACTCTGGGGAACTCCCTGTCACACACACCTATGAATCTGCCACGGGGAGATTTGGGCGCAGGGTAAAGCCGATATACGGCTCACCCTGCTCCTGCACAAGTCCTGGCGGCGTTATTTACTATCCCCCCTCTAGGCCGTCATAAATAGTGGGGGGCAAGACGTAATTTGGCTTCCAGCTACTGCTGGCAGACAAAATTAAAGTGTTTTTGTAGTAATTTGTGCTCCATCTTGACGGCGCCCAAAATTACTGAGTGCCGCTATAGCTGTAATTACGGCCTATGGTGGCGCCGGCTGCGCCCAAATCTCCTGCGCTGTTTTTACAGCGCTCGCCTGCCACCCCCATCAGTCTTGCTCCATCCTTCAACCCCCTCAAGAAAGTTGTAAAAGCACACCTGGCCTACCCTCCCTCATCAATGTCCTAACCCCCACCCCTGAGCAACTACCCATTGTCCCCACCTAGGGTGTCTACTCCTCCCCACACACACACACACACACACACACACACACACACACACACACACACTTTAGATTGTAAGCCTTTAGGCAGGGTCCTCGGCCTTTGCGTTTCCTACTTGATCATGCGCTTATCCCACTGAATGATTGAACTACCTGGACTACTTGATCACCACTCCATTGACTTCATGACTATAATGCTATGGGTGAAAAGCTCTGGTAGTGTGAAGCAGCCCTACTGTAGTGTGCAAGTAAGAGGACATTACTCTCCCATGGGTAACCATAACCGGCTGTGCCTAGTGTTGGGCGAACAGTGTTCGCCACTGTTCGGGTTCTGCAGAACATCACCCTGTTCGGGTGATGTTCAAGTTCGGCCGAACACCTGGTGGTGTTCGGCCAAACTGTTCGCGTTCGCCCGAACGGCTCAATTCCTGGCCGAACCTGGTCGAACAGGGCCCCTGTTCGGCCGAATACGGCCCCCCTATGGGGTCGCAGGCATAAGGGGGGAGCATGCCCCGATCGCGGGGGGGGGGGTGGGGGGGGTGGGGGGGTCGGAAATTACCCCCTCCGCTAGCGCTCCCCCCTCTGCCCGCTTCCCCATACAAAAGTTTAAGGAAAGTACCGGTGGTAGTGGATGGCCTGGCAGTGGCACTGTGGAGTGAGGAGGAGGAGTCCGGAGAGTGACGCGTTGAGGGAGGCCGGGCAGCAGGCGTGAGGTCAGAGAAAGGGCGGAAGTACCACAAGGGTACTACCGCTGAACCGCCCGCTGCCCGGCCTCCCTCAACGCGTCACTCTCCGGACTCCTCCTCCTCACTCCACAGTGCCACTGCCAGGCCATCCACTACCACCGGTACTTTCCTTAAACTTTTGTATGGGGAAGCGGGAAGAGGGGGGAGCGCTAGCGGAGGGGGTGGGGGGAATTTCCGACCCCCCCCCCGCGATCGGGGCATGCTCCCCCCTTATGCCTGCGACCCCATAGGGCCCCCAAAAGCGGGATGTTCGGGGAGTTCGGGGTTCGGCCCGAACATGCCGAACATCGCGGTCATGTTCGGCGAACTTTCCTGAACCCGAACATCCAGGTGTTCGCCCAACACTAGCTGTGCCCCCACCGTGCCCATATCCATCTCACTGCTAGTGTGTGGCTGTAATTAACCAGTAATGACTCCCCATTGGTCAGCCAGATGCTGGACTGAACATCATATAAACATCTCAATGTACAGCCCGTCTATCGCCTCCCTTTTCTTTTTTAATTTCTGTCCTTAAAAATGATGACTTCCTTTGTAAGCCTCAGCAATGTCAGCGAGGCCTGGGCATGGTGCCCACAAGCCCATAAAGGAGGGAATTCTAGGAAACTTGCCCCTGGCACCCGTGTGGTTAATAGATACATCTTGCATCTCTGGTACTCGTTATCTTTTTTTTTTTCTTTTTCCGGAAATCGGTAAAGAGACCCAAACCAGTGGTAATCTATTGCGTACATGGCTGACGGCTGATTATCTGTAGAAGTTGTGTTTTCGGTTATTTATATGTTTATTGGCTGTGTGTCTGGGGGTGGACTCCGTGCTGTGTGGGGGTCCGCGTCTGCAGGCTAGCGGTACGCCACTAAACAGGACCTGATGCTGCATTTCCGGAGTTTAATCAGCTCTGTTCCTGTGTCTGCCTGATTATCCTATCCGGGGCCATCGTAAACAGTACAGCTGCCCTCAGAGACGGGTGCTGCTAAGGCTCTTGTGGCCCCAAGCGGCACATAGTTTGCCCCCCCCCCCCCCCCCCCCAGTTACAGGACCCTTCTCCCATAATAATAGGTAGCCAAAAGTGTGCCCCCCCCTCAAAAAAATAAATATAAAATAGATAACCATTGAGTATAGGTAGGAAGCCAAAGGTGACCCCCCCCCTCCCCACAGGCCAGGGCATTGGTGCCAGTGGGGGTATGTAGATTCTTGCTGCTCCTCCATCCAACACTCACAGACCTGCAGATCAGCAGAGGCTCAAAGAGAGGAAAGCAGCACCCCAGGGGCTTTCCTAGGATCCTAAGAGATCCAGGCACTTTTGGGCACTCCAGCCGAAAGATGGGTGTGGCCATGCACCGGGATGTGGGTGTGGTCATGGGTGGGGCCAAATTAACATGAACTTAACAGCGGTCTAAGTAGGCCTGCCCAGCAAAATGTTGGGTGAAGCCCCCCCCCCTCACCATTAATACAAAACAAAAATGCAGCATATCACATAATTAGGCAGTGACACTTTTAAATATAACTAGGCAGAGTTACCTGGCTTCTGTGCTGGCTGGTCTGGCATTCTGCTGGGCAAGCTGGCCTGCTGCCAGTCTCCCCATAGCATCCCCTGACCTTCTAGTGGACCCCATCCCATGCTCGCACGGGCCTCCTATTGAGGCACCACAACTCCCAGCATGCTTCCATAGAAGACACAGCTCCATGATTGCCCCCATTAAGCCATCACAGCATCTAGTATGGCATCACAGCACCGAATATGCCCACATAGAGGCACCATAGCACCCAGCCAGCATACCCCCATTGCTGTGTGCTGTGGTGCCATGCTGGGTGCTATGGTGTCATGCTGGGTGCTATGGTGCCTCTGTGAGGAACACTGGGTGCTGTAATGCCATGCTCGGTGATGTGGCGCCATGCTGGGCACGGTGTAGTGCCATGCTGGGTGCTGTGGTTCCTCTGTGGGGCATGCTGGGTACTGTGTGGTACCATGCTGGGTGCTGTGGTGGCAGTACTCTGCCTGGGATACATCTGGGGCACGTGCCACTAATCTTTGGGGCTAGCAACGCCCCTGCAGCACACAGTAACCATGTGGCACACGTCTAATGCAGGAAATAAGCAATGACCTAACTTCCTCATCTGAGGTGTACTCCATGGTCACCATGCCGCTCTCCCCTCTGTGCATGCTGCTGCTGATTGGAGGTGTGTGTGTGAGTGATGGGAAGGCAGGGGTGGCTATACAAGTCACAAGCAGGGCGCCTCTGGCAGTATGGGAGGCCCCTGCTGTGGGGGAGGCCCCAAGCAGCTGCTTTGTGTGTCTGGGCCTAGCTGCACCCCTGGTCAGAAAAAACATAGAGGCTGTCGTTACTGATCCTATGAATACGCTCTCTGCCTGGCTGTCATGCTGATTCTTTGACTGCTAAACAATCTACACTTTTTACTCCAGGGACAGAGGTGAGACTCGCAGAGTTGTACATTTAAAAGAGGCATCTGGTAATTTGTCGATAGAATATTGGTAATGTTACTGCTATTCTATTGGCTCCTCTAACCCAACCTTAATACTAATCTCCTACTACCTATGCCTTTCACTAACTCCTGCCCTACCTACACCTAACACCATCTACCTCTATCACTAACCTCCCCCCACCTACTTCCTTTCACTCCAGCAGCATGCCGTTTGTTTTTTGGCTTGTGATCAGGGCCATGCAGAGGGTCCGTCATCGCTGTGGGGAAGTCCAGTAGGGAATAATCTGTGCACAAATTATTTACTGGAGCTAACACCCTCCTTTGTTATACCTGCTTTGAGTGCTAGTTGTGTTATGTTGTCCAGTTTCTGGAGCTCTGCACATCCATGCAGATAGATCATTCGGGTACAACCACTGTCTGAATGCGCTGCCATGCATCCCGCTGTACTAACTACACCTAACACTAACCTCTCCCTACGTACACCTAACACTAACCTCCCTCCTATCGACACCTTACACTAACCTCTCCCTTACCTACTCCTAATGCTAACCTCCAACCTACCTACACCTAACACTAACCTCCCTCTATCTATGCGTAACACTAACCTTGCATAGTGTTAACAGCGCATATACAGGAAGTAAGCACTTCCTGTATATGCACCGCTGCTGCGGGTCACTACTGATCTGAGGTCTCTTAAGTATGCCACTCTGGGGAAGCAATGAAGGGGATCCAGGGACTCTGTAGTGAAGGAGGGGGCCGCCCGAGGAAGTAAACGAGCGGTGGCCTGTGGAGGCGGGGTATAGGGGACAGGCTGGCTACCAATACTGGGGGCATCTACACCTGGCTACCTATACTGGAGGCACCTACATCTTGGCCAGCCCCCCTTTCTAGGGACGGGCCAGGTGGACGACCACCCTGAGCACTGTGAGGGAGGGGGGGTGCAGTGATGGAGGCGGGAGCCGCGGCCTCACTGGGACTCAGCCACGGGGAGGGGAGCCCAACTTCTCCCTGCCTCTCCCCGGGGCCTCCCTTCATGATCCCCCCTATTTGCAGAGTAAGTGCAGCAGGAAGCTTCGTATTAGCAACTCACCTCCCTCCCGCTCAAAGCGTTGCTGGGCTCCTCTGTATGCATAGCCACTTATACACCATTTCCTGCTAATCAGGAAGTAGACAGTGTATAAGCGGCTATGCAGACAGAGCAAACCAGCGGCAAGTGAGCGGCAATTGGAGTGGAAAGGGAGGTGAGTTTCTCGGTTATACAGGGGGGCACCTTTACCTATCTAATGTGAGGAAACGCGGAAAAGCCGCCATCTCTCGAGGTGAGGCGGCTGTTTCCGCGTCCAGCATGGCGTCACAACGCGGAAAAAACGCCGCATGCCGCATGGGCAGTGCGGCGGAATCCGCATTGGTAACGGCGGAATATACATCAAAGGCGACCCCCGCATTAGATACATTGCAAAACAGTACTGGTGTGGCTGGGACTGATAGTCCACCAAGATTCAGACTTACACGCGCGCGAGCACAGAGGCAGAGTTTAAATAGCAGTTAGAAGGGTGTCGGCTGACCAGCTGGGTCAGCTGACAAATTCCACTGCTCCCATTGGACCAGCAATTAGGGAGGTCCTGGAGAGGTCCTAGAGTATATATACTGCTGGTTGTTCACTTGCTCCTTGTCTGGCGTTGCGTTCACATATGTGGGAGCACCCAGATCCGTAGTTAGATCCGTTAGTGTGCCGGGACCAGCTGGAGCTGTAATCCTACACTAAGCTAGATTCTGTTGATAGCTAAAGTACTAGTTTGATTGTGATTATCTGTTATGACTTTTGCCTGCCTTGACTATCCTCCTGAACTCTGATCTTGCACCTCGATATTTCTGATACTCTGTTGCCGAACCCCGGCTCGTTCCTTGACTCTGCTTCTGCCTCCTGATTTTGTACCCCGATATTTCTGATACCCCGTTGCTGAACCCTGCCTGTACTTTGACTCTGCCTTTGCCTCCTGATCCTGTACTTTATCTGTCCGTGTGTGTACGACCTGGCTGGTCCGACCTCGAGAACCGACCTTACCGTTAGAGGCGGTTCCTCGCTCTGTTAGCGATCCTTCCTCCTGAGGGTCACTTTCAGATATCCCTTCCTACTGTCAGTCTGACTCCTCCCGTCTTGGAGAGCTCAGGTCTGCGGAAGGAATCTGTACAGTACTCCTTACTGCATTGAGGCCTTGTCCTCTTAGTGTTACAGTTACACCAAACACTACACTCTACTCAGGTGATCAGAGGTTAGTTTGTATATCGGATTATCGGTGAGACTGCAGTTCACTTATAATCTGGTATATATCTGTATTTCCGGTGATACTGCAGATCACCGGTAATCAGATACTCTCTGCGCCCACCGATCGTTACAGAACGCCAGACCAAAAAACAAAATGGACGCAAACACTGGTCGTCTGGGTATGCTTGCCACTTCGGTGGATAACCTCCATCAAGCACTGGGCCAGCACAAAGCTTTGATTGATGCCCTTTCAGGCTCTGTGCAAACCCTCCAGACGTCAGTTGATTCAGTGCGATCCCCTTCTAGTGATGACATACGTATGCCTGTACCTGATAAATTTTCCGGCCACAAGTCTGACTTCCGGAATTTCAAGAGTAGAGTGTTGTCATACTTCGAGTTAAGACCCCGATCCTCGGGGACTGAGACCCAACGGGTCATTTTCATTAAAACACTGTTAACTGGTTATTCCCAGTCCTGGGCATACAACCTGTCCCCCACTAATTTAGCTCTGACCTCAGTCGAGGAATTTTTTAAGGCAATGGCCGTAATATACGACGACCCTGACCTTGCGGCAACTTCAGAGCGGAAGCTCAAACTTTTGCGGCAAGGCAGAGGGTCGGTCGAGGATTACGCAGCAGAATTTCGTAGGTGGTCTGTTACCGCCAGATTCGACAATTTTGCTCTGATGGATTATTTTCTATCTGGGTTGTCGGAGGAGGTCTCTGATTTGATGCTAACCTTACCCGAGCCCGCAACAGTTGATGAGGCCATATCATCGGCCATCAGAGTCGATCGTCGACTACGCCATCAGAGGCAGACTAGGGGCAGTCACCGGGTCAGGGTGACTTCGTATGTGGCACCTTCTGGTACACCCGCAGTAACGGCATCTCCACCGGTGTCACCCTCTCCAGCCTCACCACCACCCGAACCCATGCAAATTGGTCGATCAAGATTGACCCAGGTGGAACGTAGGCGGAGAATAACAGAACAACTGTGCCTGTATTGTGCAGAAGCAGGGCACAGGGTGCGAAACTGCCCTAACAAGTCGGGAAACGGGTCTGCCTAGGAGTAGTGGGGGGTGACACCCTAGGCACTTCATTCTCACCCCAAAAAGAGAAGAAGTTACTTCTCCCCTGTACTATTACGTGGGATGATAAGTCTGTGGACACTGAAGCTTTTATTGACTGGCTCAGCGGCCAATTTTATGAACCTTGAATTTGCTCGGGAGTTGGGTATTCCTCTCACTCCAGTAAGTCCCCCCATTCAGGTCACGGCAGTAGACGATTCCCCACTGCAACGGGATCGTCCCCTGTCTCAGACTCCGCAGGTGAGGGTTACGATAGGGGTATTGCATGGGGAACAGCTACAGTTTTTCGTTTTGAACATGTCAACCTCCACTATTATCTTAGGCATGCCTTGGTTACAGGCCCACTCTCCACAAATCGACTGGGCCACGGGTGAGGTAACCAGATGGTCTGATCGTTGTCACCAACAGTGTCTAGGAAAGGTGACATTGGGTCAGACCAAGGTGTACGTGGAGGGTGTTCCCGAGGTGTATTCCGATTTTTCTGATGTCTTTTGTCCCAAGTCTGCTGATCAATTACCTCCTCATCGCCCGTTCGATTGCCCCATTGATCTCCGCGCTGGTTGTATGCCCCCTAGGGGTCACCTGTATAACTTGTCCGGTCCCGAGAAGTTGGCCATGCAGGATTACATTCGTGACAACCTGGCCAAGGGGTTTATTCGGCCCTCTCGGTCACCTGCTGGGGCCGGTTTCTTTTTCGTTAAGAAAAAAGACGGGGGTCTTCGACCTTGTATCGACTACCGAGGTCTCAATAAAATCACGGTGAAGAATCGCTATCCGTTACCATTGATAGACGACTTATTCACGCAGGTCACTACTGCAAAGATCTTTTCTAAGTTAGATCTGAGGGGGGCATACAACCTAATCCGCATTAGAAGGGGCGATGAATGGAAGACGGCCTTTAACACACCCGACGGGCATTACGAATACTTAGTGATGCCCTTCGGGTTGTGCAATGCGCCCGCCGTCTTCCAGGAACTAATCAATGAGGTATTCCGGGAGGTATTGGGTAAATTCGTACTGGTATACCTCGATGATATATTAATTTATTCCAATAACCTCCCCGAACACAGGGTCCATGTGAAATTTGTCCTAAACAAATTAAGACAGAATAGACTCTACGCCAAGTTAGAAAAGTGTATTTTTGAGGTGACATCCGTCACGTTTCTGGGGTATGTGATTTCTACCTCAGGCCTGTCAATGGACCCTGCTAAAGTCACAGCTGTCCTAGAATGGCCGCAACCTGTGGGCCTGAAAGCCCTCCAGAGATTCCTGGGTTTTGCAAATTATTATAGGAGGTTTATAAAAGGGTACTCCACGATCATTGCACCCCTTACCAGTCTCACAAAAAAGGGGGCAGATACTACCCACTGGTCTCCGGAGGCTCAGAATGCATTTTCTAGTCTGAAAAAATTGTTTTGTTCCGCACCAATCCTGAGACATGTCGACACCGCTTATCCGTTCATTGTTGAGGTCGATGCCTCGGAGGTCGGGGTAGGGGCTGTGCTGTCTCAGCGATCAGGGTTACAGGTAAGACTACACCCGTGTGTACTTTTCCCGTAGGTTCTCTCCGGCGGAGAGAAACTACGATATAGGCAACAGAGAGCTCCTGGCCATTAAATTGGCATTTGAGGAGTGGCGCCACTGGTTGGAGGGGGCAGAGCACACGATCACTGTTTACACCGACCACAAGAACTTGGAGTACATCGAGGGGGCTAAGAGGCTTAGTCCCCGTCAGGCCCGGTGGTCCTTGTTTTTTACGAGATTCAGGTTTATAATCACATACACTCCAGGTAGCAAAAACATCAAGGCAGATGCCCTCTCCAGGTGTTTCGAACCTGAGACAGCACAGCCCCCCACACCTGAATCCATCATTCCGCAGAAACTGGTGTTAGCCGCCACGGAGTCTTGGGAAGAGTGGACAGAGATCTTGGGTCCCTTTCAGCAGGAGGTTCCTGAAGGGAAACCCGAAGGGGTCTTGTTCATACCACTACCATTCCGGTTACAGGTTCTGCAACTCTTTCACGCCCATAAGAATGCTGGTCATCCTGGAGCTGCCAGACTGCAGGATCTGATTGCCAGGTGTGCTTGGTGGCCTTCCTTGGCAACAGATTGCAAGGAGTATGTTAGGAAGTGTGCGGTGTGCGCCCAGAGTAAGCCCTCCCGGCTGGCACCTGTAGGAAGGTTGCAGCCTTTGCCCACCCCGAGTGAGCCATGGACCCACTTGTCCATGGATTTTGTGGGGGAATTGCCCAGGTCTGAAGGCATGTCAGTCATTTGGGTGGTAGTCGATCGGTTTAGCAAAATGGCCCATTTTGTGCCCCTGAAAGGACTCCCCTCGGCTCAAGAACTGGCTGAATTGTTTATCATTCACATCTTCCGGCTGTATGGCATTCCGGAAGACATCGTGTCTGATAGGGGAGTCCAGTTTGTGTCTGGATTCTGGAGGGCATTTTGCCACCAAATGGGCATGAAATTGTCTTTCTCGTCAGGCTACCACCCACAGACCAATGGGCAGACAGAACGCATTAACCAATCCCTGGAGCAATTCCTGAGATGCTACGTTGCTGAGGCGCAGAGTGACTGGGTGAAATTTTTGCCCTTCGCGGAATTCGCTCAAAATAATTTAAAGAATTCCTCGTCTGGGTTTTCCCCATTTCAGATTGTAACAGGGAGGTCACCCAAATTTTCCCCTTTTCCAGTTGTCTCGTCTCCATTTCCAGCACTGGAAGATTGGCAGAGATCACTCAGGGACAATTGGGGAATTGTTAAGGGGAATTTACAGAAGGCGTTCCAGAGTCAGAAGGGTCAAGCAGATAAGAGACGGTCCGTGGAATGGAAGTTTCGGCCAGGGGATCTAGTCTGGGTGTCCACACGTCACTTGACCCTGAAGCAGCCATCTGCCAAACTGGGTCCCAGGTTTGTGGGCCCATTTTCCGTGACCAAGAAGATTAATAATGTTACTTATTCCATTGACCTTCCCACCAGCATGCGGGGGGGTGAGGTCCTTCCACGTGTCCCTTCTTAAACCAGCAGTCCAGGTGGGTCCCACTCCTCCTCCTCCCGTGTTGGTGGATGCCCAACCCGAGTACGAAGTGGAGAAGATCATAGATTTACGTACTGTACAGAACTCGGTACAGTACCTCGTACATTGGAAGGGGTACGGGATTGAGGAGAGGCAATGGGTACCTAGGAACCGCATGCATGCGGACGAGTTAGTGAAGGAATTTCATGCTGTACATCCCGAGAAACCTGGTGGGAGTTGTCCGGAGTCCACTCCTCGGGAGGGGGGTACTGTGAGGAAACGCGGAAAAGCCGCCATCTCTCGAGGTGAGGCGGCTGTTTCCGCGTCCAGCATGGCGTCACAACGCGGAAAAAACGCCGCATGCCGCATGGGCAGTGCGGCGGAATCCGCATTGGTAACGGCGGAATATACATCAGAGGCGACCTCCGCATTAGATACATTGCAAAACAGTACTGGTGTGGCTGGGACTGATAGTCCACCAAGATTCAGACTTACACGCGCGCGAGCACAGAGGCAGAGTTTAAATAGCAGTTAGAAGGGTGTCGGCTGACCAGCTGGGTCAGCTGACAAATTCCACTGCTCCCATTGGACCAGCAATTAGGGAGGTCCTGGAGAGGTCCTAGAGTATATATACTGCTGGTTGTTCACTTGCTCCTTGTCTGGCGTTGCGTTCACATATGTGGGAGCACCCAGATCCGTAGTTAGATCCGTTAGTGTGCCGGGACCAGCTGGAGCTGTAATCCTACACTAAGCTAGATTCTGTTGATAGCTAAAGTACTAGTTTGATTGTGATTATCTGTTATGACTTTTGCCTGCCTTGACTATCCTCCTGAACTCTGATCTTGCACCTCGATATTTCTGATACTCTGTTGCCGAACCCCGGCTCGTTCCTTGACTCTGCTTCTGCCTCCTGATTTTGTACCCCGATATTTCTGATACCCCGTTGCTGAACCCTGCCTGTACTTTGACTCTGCCTTTGCCTCCTGATCCTGTACTTTATCTGTCCGTGTGTGTACGACCTGGCTTGTCCGACCTCGAGAACCGACCTTACCGTTAGAGGCGGTTCCTCGCTCTGTTAGCGATCCTTCCTCCTGAGGGTCACTTTCAGATATCCCTTCCTACTGTCAGTCTGACTCCTCCCGTCTTGGAGAGCTCAGGTCTGCGGAAGGAATCTGTACAGTACTCCTTACTGCATTGAGGCCTTGTCCTCTTAGTGTTACAGTTACACCAAACACTACACTCTACTCAGGTGATCAGAGGTTAGTTTGTATATCGGATTATCGGTGAGACTGCAGTTCACTTATAATCTGGTATATATCTGTATTTCCGGTGATACTGCAGATCACCGGTAATCAGATACTCTCTGCGCCCACCGATCGTTACATCTAACCTGTACTGGCTTCACCTATACCTAGCTACATATAATGAAGGAACCTTTACCTATCTAATCTATACTGACTTCACCTATACCTAACTACCTATACTAAGGGCACCTATACCTAGCTAACCTACACTGGCTGCACCTATACTGAAGGCACCTATACCCAGCTACCTATACTGAAGGCACCTATACCTAGCTAACCTATACTGAAAGCACCTATGCCTCGCTAACCTATACTGAAGGCACCTATACCCAGCTACCTATACTGAAGGCACCTATACCTCGCTAACCTATACTGAAGGCACCTATACCTAGCTAACCTATACTCAAGGCACCTATACCTCACTAACCTATACTGAAGGCACCTATACCTCGCTAACCTATACTGAAGGCACCTATACCTCGCTAACCTATACTGGTGGCACCTATACCTAGCTAACCTATACTCAAGGCACCTATACCTCGCTAACCTATACTGAAGGCACCTATACCTCGCTAACCTATACTGAAGGCACCTATACCTCGCTAACCTATACTGGTGGCACCTATACCTAGCTAACCTATACTCAAGGCACCTATACCTCGCTAACCTATACTGAAGGCACCTATACCTCGCTAACCTATACTGAAGGCACCTATACCTCGCTAACCTATACTGGTGGCACCTATACCTAGCTAACCTATACTCAAGGCACCTATACCTCGCTATCCTATACTGAAGGCACCTATACCTCGCTAACCTATACTGAAGGCACCTATACCTAGCTAACCTATACTGAAGGCACCTATACCTCGCTAACCTATACTGGTGGCACCTATACCTAGCTAACCTATACTGAAGGCACCTATACCTCGCTATCCTATACTCAAGGCACCTATACCTCGCTAACCTATACTGAAGGCACCTATACCTAGATATCCTATACTGAAGGCACCTATACCTCGCTAACCTAAACTGAAGGCACCTATACCTAGAGATCCTATACTGAAGGCACCTTTACCTCGCTAACCTATACTGGTGGCACCTATACCTAGCTAACCTATACTGAAGGCACCTATACTTCGCTATCCTATACTGAAGGCACCTATACCTCGCTAACCTATACTGAAGGCACCTATACCTAGCTAACCTATGCTGGGGGCACCTATACCTAGCTAACCTATACTGAAGGCACCTATACCTCGCTATCCTATACTGAAGGCACCTATACCTCGCTATCCTATACTGAAGGCACCTATACCTCGCTATCCTATACTGAAGGCACCTATACCTCGCTAACCTATACTGAAGGCACCTATACCTAGCTAACCTATACTGAAGGCACCTATACCTCGCTATCCTATACTGAAAGCACCTATACCTCGCTATCCTATACTGAAGGCACCTATACCTAGCTAACCTATGCTGGTGGCACCTATACCTAGCTAACCTATACTAGGAGCACCTATAGCTAGCAATCTATACTGGGGGCACCTACAGCTGGGGGGCACATTTTTTGTTGGGTGCTCTGGGATCATTGCAAATTTGGGGGGGGGGGGGGGTCGCATCCTCAGTAGTTTGCCTCAGGCAACAAAAAGTCTACAACCGGCCCTGTCTATCTGTTCACTTGAGTGCAGCTGTGGATTGCTAGTAGCCAAATATTGTCTTGATTTAATTCAGTCTTAAGGCTCATACACACATCAGACTATTGTCTTTGGAAAATGAAAGATCACAGACCAATCTTACCCCCTTACCACCCTTCATGTAGTATGAGAGCCATACCTTCACTGTCTTTTCTATGGAGCTGAACTCCCCATCAGACAGAAATCTTTGCAAGATGCTGCACACACAGATGCTGTACAGACACAAAGATCAGTATCTGCAAAAGATCTGTTCCTGCCAAAGATCCGTTCCTGCAAATTGCATTCATAGTCTATGAGATCTGCAGATTATTATACACACCTTGTTTAACTGACATTCATCTGCAGATCAGACAATCATCTGCAGATCTGAAAATCCGTCCTGGTGGATCTGATCTGCAGATGAATGTCTGTTAAACAAGGTGTGTATGATGATCTGCAGATATCATAGACTATGAATGCATTTTGCAGGAACAGATCTTTTGCAGGAACTGATCTTTTGAATGTGTACAGCATCTTTGTGTGCAGCATCTTGCAAAGATTTCTGTCTGATGGGGAGTGCAGCTCCATAGAATAGACTGTGTAGAGTATGGCTCTCATACTACATAGAAGGGTTAAAATTAATCTGTGATCTTTCATTTAGGCCTGGCTGGGAGGCACTAGCACTGCTTTTTTAAGTGCTTTTGATTTGTAAAGGTCTTGCTAATGTAATGCTATGAGGGATTTTTTTTTTTTTAAATCACATCTCAAGTTGTATCACACGCACATGCCATAGCAAAGCATTAACAAGAACTTTTCAAATCCCAAACACTTAATAAAGCGCTGCTAGGGGGTTCCAGGCCTGAACGTGTATTCAAGATCAAATTTACTAAAGCATTTATATTCACCCGGGGCTTCCTTCAGCCCCCTTTAGGCCATTGGCTCCCTCATCGTCCTCCCAGGCTGCTCCGATCGTCCGTTGGCTGGCCTGGTCTGTCCCACTAGTTGGCTCAGCACTGCGCATGCGTGTCCTGGCCACGCCCCCCTCTCTTGGCACGTTCTGCAACGGCACAGCACTACTACTACTGGTGATGGGGGTGCGCATGCGCAATACTGGTGGCGACTTGAGGAAGGGATGGGTCAGCCAGGGAGTCAATGGTCTAAAGGCCATAAAATTTGATCTCAGGTTTCCTTATAGGTGCCCAATAATGATTTCATTTTATTGAACGATCTACCTTCTGATCCGATAATTGCATTGATCGAGCCCATAAATGGATTCAAAATCATAACAAATCTGATCATTTCACATAGAATAAATCCGGAAGACGGACCGATAATCCGATCAACGGTGCAATTGTTTGAGGTCGATTAGCACCATCAAAATGATCCAATCCAATCGACCGTAAATTAGATTGGAAGGTAAACCAGGGGAGTGGTTAGTTTCAGGCACCACCAGGGGAGGGTTCTGTGTGAGGGTAGGGTTGGGATAAGCTGTATACGTAACGATTTTTAATGTTAATATATTTTCATTATCAACTCCTGTCTGTTTTAAAACGGTATTTACCGTTAACCAATCTTGTTAATGTTTATCGTTGTAAAGATTTTGTTATTTCATTGTTTCCTGGCTTCCTTTTTTCATGCACGCATCAGAGGAACAAATAATTCTAGCCAGCAGCGAATTTAATGTACATTTTACAACTGAATGTACATTACATTCAGTTGTAAAAACAGCATAATTTCATTTTACGTAGACTTGTAAATGCGAAATTTTAAAAGTGTAGTTATGATAGCTGACCTCTAGGTGTCACTAGAGTCTGCGCTATAAATGTCCTCTCCAAGTTTGGGAATATAAATGTTTCGCACTGCACTGTTACCTACAGAGACATGTTTAAATGATCATGTACAGAGATTCAGAAAACATTTATTTCCATTTGAGAGCAGCAAGCAGGGATATAACTACAATTCATGGAGCTGCCCAATGTTCACACCCCTTTTACACCACCGGAGCCTATAGGCACAGATGTCCTGGCACCCTAGACTTTGCCCTCCATGGACCTACAAACCCCCCCCCCCCCCCCCCCCCCAACCTGGCCCAGCTGTCACTTCTTTCTTACTTCCCTTGCCTGTCATAGGTAGCTACAGGTGCCCCTTAGTATTAGGTAGTCAGAAGTGCGTCCAGTTAAAAATGGCGCCAGCCAAATAATGGCGCCTGGTAACGCATTTACTAAAACGATATTTATCATTTTTACGAAAAACATTATTTTTCATTTTTGAGAGTGGAAAGTTCCTTTCCTAGATATGTGTTTGTGTGTGTGTGTGTGTGTGTGTGTGTGTGCGTGTGTGTGCGTGTATATACATACAGGATCTTCTCAAAAAATTAGCATATTGTGATAAAGTTCATTATTTTCTGTAATGTACTGATAAACATTAGACTTTCATATATTTTAGATTCATTAC